>NC_086445.1:863715578-863888804 GCF_028390025.1 Pseudophryne corroboree | reverse complement strand
TTTATCTACAATATTTTTCACCAACTGCTGCTATTTTGAATTTTATTGATGAACTGTTTGAATTTCTTCACTAAAATATTTTTGCATCTAATTGGTGTGCTGGTCTCTATGTGGATAGGCTGCTTTCAACAGTGTGCTTTACACAGGAGGTTTTATATAGATATATATATATATATATATATATATATATATATATATATATATATATATATATATATATAGAGAGAGAGAGAGAGAGAGAGAGAGAGAGAGAGAGAGAGAGAGAGAGAGAGAGAGAGAGAGAGAGAGAGAGAGAGAGAGAGAGAGAGAGAGAGAGAGAGAGAGAGAGAGAGAGAGCGAGCGCTTACCACATCCAAACACCACTCTTTGGGAGGACAAATCTAAAGGGATAAAGGCCACCACCTTAGGTAAATGACCCGGTCAAGTTCTTAGAACTGCCCGGTCACGATGAAATATCAGAAAGGGTGGACGACAGGACAAAGCGTCCAAGTCTGACACCATTCTTGCAGTGGCAATAGCCAGCAAGTACAGGACATTGGCCGTGAGCCATTTAAGGTCCACCAACTCAAGAGGTTCAAAAGGAGACTCTTGCAGGGCATTCAGTACAACAGAAAGATCCAATGGAGCCACAGGAGGGACATAGGGAGGCTGAATCCATAAGACACCCTGAGTGAATGTATGAACGTCTGAAACCATACAGACAAGGCAGATATGTGAACCTTGAGGTCAAGGCCTTGTTGAAGAAAAGCCAGGATTCTGGACGTTCTGAATCGATATGCATCATAATGCTTAGCAGCACACCAGGTGAAGTAAGAATTCCAGACCCTATAATAAATCCGGGCAGATGCCGGTTTGTGGGCCTTCAATATAATTTGGATAGCCACTTTGGAGAATCTTTTGGCCCTCAGGAATGATGCTTGAAGAGCCATGCCGTCAAAGCCAGTTTGGCCAGGTCTGGGTATAGACAAGGGCCCTGTACGAGGAGGTCCGGGCACTGATTAAGTAGAAGGGGAAGCTCCGTTGATAGACCCTGCAGGTCTGAGAACCATTGTCGTCGAGGCCACACTGGAGCGACTAGAAGTAGTATTCCTCCTTCTTGATTGAACATCCGTAGTACCCTGGGCAGGAGAGACACTGGAGGGAACACGTAGGGCAGCCGAAAGTTCCATGGAACCGCCAGTGCATCCACGAATGCTGCTTCAGGATCCCTGGTCCAAGATCCAAAGACCGGAACCTTGTGATTGTGTCGAAACGCCATGAGGTCTACGTCCGGTATACACCACCTGTCCACTAGGAGTTGAAAGACTTCTGGATGAAGACTCCACTCTTTGGTGTGCACGCCCTGGTGACTGATGAAGTCCGCTTCCCAGTTCAGGACACCCGGAATGAACACTGCCGATATGGCTGGCAGATGGCGTTCCGCCCAACAAAGGATTTTTGACACTTCCATTATTGCCATACGGCTTCGAATGCCGCCTTGATGGTTTATATATGCCACCGTGTGGCATTGTCTGATCGTACTTGAACAGGCCTGTTCTGTACTAAAGGCGCGAGAAATAGTGCATTGAACACTGCCATCAGCACCAGAATACTTATTGGAAGGAGCGATTTCTCTTTGGTCCAACGACCTTGAAAAGAGTGTTGCTCCAACACCGCTCCCCAACCCCTCAGACTGGCGTCCATTGTCAGCAGGACCCAGAAGGTATGGCCCCTGCTCAATTGCTGGTCCTGGATTCACCAGGTCTGCGACAGGTGAACCTCCAGACTCAGAGTATGTGAGGTCTGATCCAATGAGGCAGGCCATCCCACTTGGAAAGGATTAACCTCTGTAGTGGGCGGGAATGAAATTGAGCGGGCTCTATCATGTCGAAGGCAGACACTATCAGGCCAAGTACTTGCATCGCCGAGTAAAAAGACACTCATGGACAACTAAGGAAGCATCTTATCCCGTCATGAAGCTTCAGGACATTTTCTGGAGACAGAAACAGTCTCTGACTGTGTGTCCAGGAGTGCCGCCCAGGTGCACCATGCTCTGAGCTGGGACCAGCGAGGACTTCTTCAATTTGATAAGCCACCCGTGGGCTTGTAGGAAGGTTACCGTCAGTTGCAGATGTCAGAGGGGGACTTTGTGGGAATTTACAAGAATCATCAGGTCGTCTAGGTACGACAGGATTCCGACTCCCTGGCAACGGAGATTAGCAGTCATAACGGCCATGACCTTGGTGAAAATCCGAGGATCCGTAGCCAGTCCAAATGGCAGAGCCTGGAATTGGTAATTTAGGTTGCCATTAGCAAACCACAGAAACTGCTGATGCAATATGGCAATAGGTATATGCAGGCATGCATCCTGTATATCCAGGGATACCATATAGTCTCCGGGTTCCATAGCCTGCGCAATTAAGTGCAGGATTTCCATATGAAACCTGGACACTCTCACAAACTTGTTCAGAGATTTGAGGCCGGTAAGACCCATTGTTCGGACTAGAAACAGGTTGAGAAGCAACCTCTTCCTCTTTGGGACTGAGGTACTGGCACAACCACTCCTGTACTCAGGAGAGAACTCACCACAGTTTGTGCAGCTTGCACCGTCAATGCATCCGAAGGGAAAGCCATAGTGTAAAAACTGGCGAGGGTGACATCTCTGGAAAGAGACAGCGTACCCGTGAGAGACAGCTTCCTGTACCCATGCGTCTGAAGTGGTCTTTAACCAGACCTGGGTGAACTGTAGAAGTCGACCTCCCACCCTGGTATCCCCCAGAGGGAGGCCCGCACCATCATGCAGCAGGCTTGTCATGTTTTAAAGCAGGCCGACTGGCTGTCCAGGATTGTTTGGCCCTGGACTATGTGGTTTTGGGTGCACGAAATTGTCTCGGTATGCCTGACCTTTTGCATTCCCTTGAGGCCGAAAGGAACGAAAAAATGTACCTATTGCCTTCTGTGCAGAAGGATTAGTAGTGGGGAGACACTTTTATTTAGGTCTTCCCCAAACATATGTCCCCAGTGAAGGGGAATACCTCAAAGGTCTTTTGGGGCTCAGAGCCACTTTTTATGACCTCAACCACAGTATGCGGCAAGCCAGGACAGACGTGGTTGACGCCTTGGCTGCCGATATACGTGCCTCAGAGGACGCCTCCTGAACGCAATAGGCGGCAGTGGTATTGTGAGACAGGTGTTGTCTGGCATTGTCAGATATATCCTCGGGCATCTCTTCCTCCAATGCCTGAACCCACGCCTTAATACTTTTTGCAGCTCAAGAGGCAGCTTTAGTAGGTCTATGGATGGCTCCAGTAAGGGAGTATACAGACTTCAGGCATCCCTCCACACGCTTATCTGTCGGTTCCTTCAGTAAGGTGACAGTGGTGACAGGCAAAGTGGATGACACCACGAGGTGGGTGACATGAGAGTCCACCGGCGGTGGAGTTTCCCATATGTTACATAACTCTGCAGGGATGATAGCGAGACAAGGCCCGTTTCGGCAGAGGGAATTTCCTCCCTGGATTAAACCAGGATTCCTGACTGATGTCCACAAGATGATCAGAATGGGGTAATATAGTTTTAACCACCTTCTGCTGTTTAAACTTATCAGTTTACTTTGCAACAGTAGTGGAATCCTCATCAGTGATTTGAAGAATATGCTTATTAACATCTACTAAGGCCAGGACATCAATCTGCAGGGGAGAATCCTCATCAGTAACACAGGATTCAGTGTCTGACAGGACCGTATGCTCCCCCTCCTCTTCAGATGAAACATCAGAGAGGTTTTTGGATTGCGAGGAGAAAGCAGCCCGCTTAGAGGACCCAGTGACACAGGAGTGACCTGGTGTAGGTTTCTGGGTGTTGGATTCATTTGCTGCAGTTGGTTAGACAAATTTTCCGCCCAAGGCGAATTAACCATAGGGAAAATATGAGGTGGTAGTGGCACCGGTGGCCCCATAGTGGGCGCTAGGCGTTCCACCAGAATACCAAGTGTGTTGGTGAACGCAGCCCAGGGTGGCTCCATTGCAGATGCAGGAGCTGCGGACTGACTGGGAGGCGTATGACAATTAAAACCTAGACTGTCATATAACACTTCCCCCTCTGGTAAATCCCTGGAACATGCTCTGCATGATGCAGGAGCTTCCACTTATTTACTGCCCTTTCTGTTAGACATTATGTGAGAATGCAACAACAGTGACTTAGGTGGTCATTCCGAGTTGATCGATCGCTGCCGTTTTTTCGCAGCGCAGCGATCAAGTGTAAAAACAGCAATTATGCGCATGCTACGCAGCGCGCATGCGCTAAGTACTTTCACACAAAACTTTGTAGTTTTACACAAGCTCGAGCAACGTTTTTCAGTCGCTCGAGTGATCGTAGTATAATTGACAGGAAGTGGGTGTTTCTGGGCGTCAACTCGGCGTTTTCAGGGAGTGTGCTAAAAACCGCAGGCGTGCCAGGCAAAAACGCAGGAGTGGCTGGAGAAATGGGGGAGTGGCTGGCCAAACGCAGGGTGTGTTTGTGACGTCAAACCAGGAACTAAACTGACTGCAGTCATCACAAGATAGGAGTAGGTCTGGAGCTACTCAGAAACGGCATAACATTTTTTAGTAGCAATTCTGCTAACCTTTCGTTCGCAATTCTGCTAAGCGAAGATACACTCCCAGAGGGCCTAGCGTGTGCAATGCTGCTAAAAGCAGCTAGCGAGCGAACAACTCGGAATGAGGGCCTTAGTACGATATTGGCAGACAAAGTACAATACCTGCGAATAAATCCGGTATTATGTGACCGAGTACACAGTACACAGTAGAATATGCGTATTGAATAAATACTTTGATGCACTATATTAGCGGACCCAGACGCACCTAGCCTCTTAGGGTACAGAATATAGTGACAGTTATATCTGGGAAACACTGATGAAACCACACAGCAGATACAGGCACACACAAAGTCATAGGCAATACTGAAATTATTATCACAATAAAGCTGCACTGGACTTTATATAATAAATTATATATTTAGATTCGGTTGTGGTCTCTTTGGACGCGGCCTAGGCGTTTGACAGTGTTGAATGGGCTTACCTATGGGAAGTCATGAACTGTATGGGTTTTGGGTTTAATTATATAACATGGACTAAACTACTTTACCAAAATCCGAGAGCCAGGATCTCAGTAAATGGTTATGTTTCTTCCTCCTTCAAATTGTCCCGTGGCACCAGGCAAGGTTGCTCCCTTTCTCCCAAATTGTTCGCCCTAGCCACTGAGCCTTTGGCTTGTCTCATTAGATCGCACCCAGGTATTGTAGGTATTGCTACAGGCCATCGCACAGATAAGATTGCCCTTTACGCAGATGACCTGTTGTTATTTTTGCAGGATTATGCCACGTCTATGCCTATTTTGTTGCAGGTGATTGAGGAATAGTTTTTCTGGTCTCCACATTAATCGGACCAAATCATTTATAATACCTGTTATTGGCCCTCCTCCTGCTGTTCCAAAAATTCCAATACCGCTTTGCTGGACAGCACAATTTAAATGCCTCGGTATCCAAATTACAAACTAGGTGTAAGCTCCTGTTAACTATGACTGGCAGGGTCAGCCTTATTAAGATGTTAGTATTGCCTAAAATTTTGTATATTGTTTTGCAATCTCCAGTTTACAATTTTCCGACATTCTTCAGGAAATTGAATAGTATTTTATCGTCTTTCGTATGGGCTAATAGGAGACCCAGAATACAGCTGAATACTCTCACCAGACAGAAAAGTGTTGGCGAATTGGCGTTGCCTAATTTTCAAATTTATTACTATGCCGATCAGTTGGCACACTTTAGTACCTGGGTGCAAGATACTGATGTCAGTTCTTTACACTGGGTGTTTATCCAATGCTATTATCCTAGCCTCTCTCCCACGCAAGTTGTATTAAGCGGATGCATATCTCAGTTTTCTCCTCCCATTGTCTTTCAGGCTACAAAAGTTTGGCAGGCCCTAAGGGTTCTTCTTCAATTTGATAGTTTGGACTCAGATACTCCCCTCTGGTATTGTAGTTGGCTCCCTGAATTGAAAACCCTTGCGGGAGAGGAGGTATGGGGTCCCAGATCCATAATCTCAATATCCCAATTATACAGAGATGATACATTAAAATCTTTTCAAAAATTAAAAGAGGAGTTCAATTTACCCAATTCATATTTTCATAGGTACTTACAACTCTGGCACGCTCTACAGACTCAGTTTATGGAATCACCCCCTGCGCTCCTCCCATTTCCCATTAAGACCTTTGTGAGCAAATTGGGCCGAGTTAAGGAGACTTCCCTCGCCTATGTATATCTCCTTACTAAACTTCACACGGACCCACTCTCTCGCCTCTGTGAGAAATGGGAGGGAGATCTGGGCCCTATAGACTAGGATGACTGGGCTCTTGCCTTGGAGTACCCTGGCATAGTCACTAAGTCCCCTAGATTTCAACAGATCCGGCTTTTATTCTACATAGAACATATATGACACCAGTCCGGCTGGCTAGGTTTGGGACTGGTCACTCAAGACGTCTGCCCTAAATGTGGTGTTGCTGAAGGCTCCTTCTGGCATCTTGTGTGGGAGTGTTCGTCAGCGTGGGTGTTCTGGTCTGGGATCAGGTCATTCCTGGAGGGCACGGGGATATCTAAGAACTTGCTTACCCCGAAGTTTTGTCTTTTGGGGATGGGAGGCTCTAATTCTATGTCCAGACGGGAGACTCTGTATGTTCATAATATCTGTGCTTTAGCGAAGGTGTGCCTTGCGAGATTGTGGATGGCTACTAGTAGTTCCTGACTTTCGGCATTCAAGGTCTTGGTGAATGACACTCTTTTCAAAGACCGCTTCATATATATGAAACATAATGCTACCTCTAAATTTGAGAAAATGTGGTCTCCCTGGCTTGACTCTCCATACTCCTCCCCTGACCTTCTCACATATTGGGTATTTGGGTTCTGTTAGTCGTTGAGCCCTGGACCGTGTTGCACCTTTATAACTGTGATTTTACCCCCCCCCCCCCCCCCCCCTTTTTTTGTGTGTTTTATAGGTCAGATTAGTTGTTGCAAATGCAACTCATTTAGTAAAAATGTTCAATGATGGTTTATATACGGTTTATGGATTTCACCACCTTTTCAGTACATGAAAGTGTGATTACATGTGCACTTCTAGTATTGATGTCTACTAATGGGTACTTGTTTTCCATGCGATTTGATGTAGCTGTGCTTTCTATACTATACATGGTGCTTCCCCACCGCTATGTTTTTTCAAATATTTTATTCTGTGTACTGCTAATGTGCGTTTCACTTGGTCATGTACGATGTGTGATATCTGTACCTGACATCCTTTCTGAATAAAAACATTTTTTTTTTTTAAATAAAGAATAGTCTACTTAAGCACAGGTGACTTAATTAGTACCTCAGTTATTTTGATTTAACCATCTGTGCTCAAGCACTAAAAATAGGATTTTGGTACTTACCAGGTAAATCCTTTTCTTTGAATCCATAGGGGGCACTGGAGTACTCTTGGGATATGGACGGTGCGTTAGCAGGGATAGACACATTTAAATATTTAAATGAGTAACTCTACTCCCTCCTCCATACTCCCATGGTACCTCAGTGTTTTTTTACTGAGCCGAACAGGAGCGATAGAGAAGAATAGAGAATTACATATAACATTAGAACATAACGGACAAAAATGAAGTTGACACATAACGTAACGGTCAACTAAACAGTTGACACGACAATAGATAACAATCACCTTAACACTTGAACAAGTCGGTGAGAATGTGTTACCATAAGATCCACTGAACTTACCACAAGACAGGTAAAACTGCTCTGGGTGGGCGTCCAGTGCCCCCTATGGATTCAAAGAAAAGGATTTACCTGGTAAGAACCAAAATCCTATTTTCTCTAACGTCCTAGAGGATGCTGGGACTCCGTAAGGACCATGGGGATAGACGGGCTCCACAGGAGACATGGGCACTTTAAGAAAGACTTTGGATCTGGGTGTGCACTGGCTCCTCCCTCTATGTCCCTCCTCCAGACCTCAGTTTGATACTGTGCCCAGAGGAGATGGGTGCACTTCAGGGAGCTCTCCTGAGCTACCTGACAGAAAGTATATTTGTTAGGTTTTTTATTTTCAGGGAGCCTGCTGGCAACAGACTCCCTGCATCGAGGGACGGAGGGGAGAGAAGCAGACTTAATTCTGTGAGTTTCAAGGCTCTGCTTCTTAGGCTACAGGACACCATTAGCTCCAGAGGGAGTCAGAACACAGGTCTCACCCTGGAGTTCGTCCCGGAGCCGCGCCGCCGTCCTCACAGAGCCGGAAGATAGAAGCCGGGTGAGTATGAGAAGAAAAAGAAGACTTCAGAGGCGGCAGAAGACTTCATGATCTTCACTGAGGTAACGCACAGCAGTGCAGCTGTGCGCCATTGCTCTCACACACAGCAGTCACTGTAAGGGTGCAGGGCGCAGGGGGGGCGCCCTGGGCAGCAATATAAACCTAATTTCTGGCAAAAGAGATATATATATACAGCTAGGCACTGTATATATAAAGAGCACCCGCCAGTTTTTATTATATTTAAGCGGGACAGAAGCCCGCCGCCGAGGGGGCTGGGCTTCTCCCTCAGCACTCACCAGCGCCATTTTCTCCACAGCACAGCTGAGAGGAAGCTCCCCGGACTCTCCCCTGCTTATTCACGGTGAAAGGGGGTTTCAGAGAGGAGGGGGGGAGGCACATAATTGGCAGCAAATAATAGTATCACAGCGCTACTGGGTAAACACATTGTGTGTTTTTCCTGGGGTAGTAGCGCTGGGTGTGTGCTGGCATACTCTCTGTCTCTCCAAAGGGCCTTGTGGGGGAACTGTCTTCAGATAAGAGGATTCCCTGAGTGTGTGTCGACATGTCTAAGGTAAAAGGCTCTTCTAAGGAGGAGATGGAGCAAATGTGTGTGTGTGGTGTCTCCGTCGACAACGCCGACACCTGACTGGGTATGTGGAATGAAGTGCTGAGGTAAATTTATTGCACAAAAGATTAGAGAACAGACAGGGAATCTACCCATGTCTGTCCCTATGTCGAAGGGACCTTCAGAGTCTCAAAATGCCCACTATCCAAAATAATAGACACTGATACCGACACGGAGTCTGACTCCAGTGTCGACTACGATGATGCAAAGTTACAGCCAAAACTGGCAGAAAAGTATTCAATATATGATTATTGTAATAAAAGATGTTTTGCATATCACTGATGACCCATCTGTCCCTGGCACACATGTTTAAGGGGAAGAAAGCTGAGATAACATATGAATTGTGTGAAAAAGAGCGGGAATCTCCAGACAAGAAACTGCAGTTTCCCAAAAGAATTCTTATGGCGTATCCTTTCCCTGCTAGGGCCAGGATACAATGGGAATCCTCCCCTAAGGTGGACAAGGCGTTGACACGTTTACCCAAAAGGTAGCGCTGACATACCAAGATACAGCTACCCTCAGGGATCCTGCAGATAGCATGCAGAAAAGTACTTTGAAGTCCATTTACACACATTCTGGTACACTACTCAGACCGGCGATTGAGTCGGCAGGGGTTTATAGCGCTGTAGCAGCGTGGACAAATACCTTATCAGCGGAGATTGAAACCCTAGATAAGGATACCATGTTATTGACCCTAGGATATATAAAGGATGCTGTCTTATATATAAGACATGCTCAAAGGGACATTGGTCTACTGGGTCCTAGAGTCAACGCTATGTCGATTTCTGCTAGACGTGTCCTGTGGAACATGCAATGGACAGGTGATGCCGACTAAAAGAGGCATATGGAGGTTTTACCTTACAAGGGTGAGGAATTGGGTGGAGAAGGGCTCTCGGACCTGGTCTCCACAGCTATAACTGGTAAATCTGATCTTTTACATTATATTCCCTCACAGCCTAAGAAAGCACAACATTATCAAATGCAGTCCTTTCAGTCGCAGAAAAACAAGAAAGTACGAGGAGCGTCCATTCTTACCAGAGGTAAGGGCGCAGGGCACAGCTAGTTCCCAAGAACAGAAGTCCTCCCCGGCCTCTACTAAATCCACCGCATGACGCTGGGGCTCCGCCCCAGTGGGAGCACGTCTTCGACTCTTCAGCCACATCTGAGTTCACTCACAGGTGGATCCCTGGGCAATGGAAATTGTTTCTCAGGGTTACAAGCTGGTTTTCCTTATCGGCCCTACCGGCTTCTCCCCCAGAAAGGGAGATAATATTAAATACAATTCATACATTGTATCTCCAACAGGTGGTGCTCAAGGTTCCCCTCCTTCAACAAGGAAGGGGATATTACTCAACCTTGGCTGTAGTCCCGAAACCGGATGGTTCGGTCAGACCTATTTTAAAATTAAAATCTCTGAACCTATACTTGAAAAGGTTCAAATTCAAGGTGGAATCGCTCAGAGCGATCATCGCCAGCCTGGAAGGGGGGGATTTTATGGTGTATCTAGACATAAAGGCTGCATACCTTCATGTTCCCATTTATCCACCCCATCAGGCGTACCTGAGAATTACGGTACAGTATTGTCATTACCAATTTCAGAGTAATTGGCGGAAATGATGGTGCTCCTACGCAAGCAAGGAGTCACAATTATCCCATACTTGGACAATCTCCTAATAAGGGCGAGATCAAAAGAGCAGTTGTTGAACAGCGTGTCACTTTCACTGAAGGTGTTACAGAAACACGGCTGGATTCTCAATATCCCGATGTCACAGTTGGTTCCTACGACTCGTCTGACCTTCTTGGGCATGATTCAGGATACAGACCAGAAAAGGGTTTTTATTCCGATAAAAACAGCTCAGGAACTAATGAGTCTAGTCAAGAACCTGTTGAAGCCAAAACAAGTGTCAGTGCATCATTGCACTCAAGTCCTGGGAAAAATGGTGGCGACGTACGAAGCCATTCCCTTCGGCAGGTTCCATGCAAGGACTTTCCAATGGGATCTATTGGACAAATGGTCCGGGTCACATCTGCAAATGCATCAGCGGATCACCCTGTCCCCCAGGGACAGGGCATCTCTCCTGTGGTGGCTGCAGAGTGCTCACCTACTAGAGGGCCGCAGGTTCGGCATTCAGTATCTGATCCTGGTGACCATGGACGCGAGCCTCCGAGGTGGGGGAGCAGTCACACAGGGAAGAAATTTCCAAGGCCTTTGGACAAGTCAAGAGACTTGTCTTCACATCAACATCCTGGAACTAAGGGCCATATACAACGCCCTACGTCAAGCGGAGACCTTACTTCGCGACCGACCAGTTCTGATCCAGTCAGAAAACGTCACCGCAGTAGCTCATGTAAACCGCCAGGGTGGCACAAGGAGATGAGTGGCGATGGCGGAAGCCACCAGAATTTTTTGCTGGGCGGAGAATCATGTAAGCGCACGGTCAGCAGTGTTCATTCCGGGAGTGGACAACTGGGAAGCAGACTTCCACCGCAGACACGACCTGCATCTGGGAGAGTGGGGACTTCATCGGGAAGTCTTCGCACAGATTGCAAGTCGGTGGGGACTGCCCCAAATAGACAGGATGGCGTCCCGTCTCAACAAAAAGCTACAAAGGTATTGCGCCAGGTCAAGAGATCCTCAGGCGGTAGCTGTGGACGCCTTAGTGACACCGTGGGTGTTCCAGTCGGTCTATGTATTCTCTCCTCTTCACCTCATACCCAAGGTGTTGAGAATAATAAGAAAAAGAGGAGTGAGAACAATAATCATTGTTCCGGATTGGCCACGAAGGGCCTGGTATCCGGATCTGCAGGAAATGCTCACAGAAGATCCGTGGCCTCTTCCTCTAAGACAGGACCTGTTGCAACAGGGTCCCTGTCTGTTCCAAGACTTACCGCAGCTGCGTTTGACGGCATGGCGGTTGAACGCCGGATGCTAGCGGAAAAAGGTATTCCGGATGAGGTCATTCCTACGCTAATAATGGCTAGGAAGGACGTGACATCTAAACATTATCACCGAATATGGCGAAAATTTGTTTCTTGGTGTGAGGCCAGGAATGCTCCTACAGAAGAATTCCATCTAGACTGTTTACTTCACTTCCTACAAACTGGAGTGAATTTGGGCCTAAAATTAGCCTCCATTAAAGTTCAGATTTCGGCCTTATCCATTTTCTTTCAAAAGGAATTGGCCTCTTTACCTGAAGTACAGACTTTTGTGAAGGGAGTACTGCATATTCAGCCTCCTTTTGTACCTCCGGTGGCGCCTTGGGACCTTAACGTGGTGTTAAGTTTCCTTAAGTCACATTGGTTTGAACCACTTAGAACAGTGGAGTTGAAATATCTCACTTGGAAGGTGGTCATGTTGTTAGCCTTGGCTTCGGCTAGGCGAGTTTCGGAATTAGCGGCTTTGTCACATAAAAGCCCCTATCTGGTTTTCCATATGGATAGAGCGGAATTGCGGACCCGTCCTCAATTCCTACCTAAGGTGGTCTCATCCTTTCATATGAACCAACCTATCGTCATGCCTGTGGCTACACGTGACTTGGAGGATTCCGAGTCCCTTGATGTGGTCAGGGCTTTGAAAATTGACGTGGCCAGAACGGCTAGGATCAGAAAAACAGAAGCACTGTTTGTCCTGTATGCAGCCAACAAGGTTGGCGGCCCTGCTTCAAAGCAGACTATTACTCGCTGGATCTGTAACACGATTCAGCAGGCGCATTCTACAACAGGATTGCCGTTACCAAAATCGATTAAGGCCCATTCCACTAGGAAGGTGGGCTCATCTTGGGCGGCTGCCCGAGGGGTCTCGGCACTACAGCTGTACCAAGCTGCTACTTGGTCGGGGTCAAACACCTTTGAAAAGTTCTATAAGTTTGATACCCTGGCTGAGGAGGACCTCCTGTTTACTCAATCGGTGCTGCAGAGTCATCCGTACTCTCCCGCCCGTTTGGGAGCTTTGGTATAATCCTCATGGTCCTTACGGAGTCCCAGCATCCTCTAGGACGTAAGAGAAAATAAGATTTTAAACCTACCGGTAAATCTTTTTCTCGTAGTCCGTAGAGGATGCTGGGCGCTCGTCCCAAGTGCGGACTTCTTCTGCAAGACTTGTATATAGTTTTGCTTACATAAGGGTTATGTTATAGTTTTCATCGGTCTTGGACTGATGTTATGTTGTTTTCATACTGTTAACTGGTTAGTATATCACAAGTTATACGGTGTGATTGGTGTGGCTGGTATGAATCTTGCCCTTGGATTAACAAAAATCCTTTCCTCGTACTGTCCGTCTCCTCTGGGCACAGTTTCTCTAACTGAGGTCTGGAGGAGGGGCATAGAGGGAGGAGCCAGTGCACACCCAGATCCAAAGTCTTTCTTAAAGTGCCCATGTCTCCTGCGGAGCCCGTCTATCCCCATGGTCCTTACGGAGTCCTAGCATCCTCTACGGACTACGAGAAAGATTTACCGGTAGGTTTAAAATCTTATTTTCTTTTTCATCCACTAGGGGTCACTGGAGTACTCTTGGGACGTACCAAAGTTTCCCCCTTGGGCGGAAGAGCTGTTTGGCACCTGTAATACTAGGCAGCCAAAGCTAGATGCTGATGCCGCAAACGTATCAAACTTATAAAAGCGCACAAACGTGTGCACTGATGACCATGTAGCCGCACGGCAAAGCTGCGTCGTAGAAGCCCCACGACCTGCTGCCCAAGAAGTTCCCACAAAACGTGTGGAATGAGCCGTTACTGATGTAGGCAGCTGTAGCCTAGCATGAAGGTAAGCCTGACGTATGGGCAGTTTAATCCATCTGGACAAGGTCTGCTTGGAAGCTGGCTAACCCACCTTGGCAACAGCAGAGAGAACAAACAATGTATACGTCTTACGAACTGTAGACGTTCGAGCTACATAAACGCGTAGTGCGCGTAGCACATCCAAAGTTCCTGAATCTTCTGTTAACACCGGAACTACTATTGGTTGATTGATGTGAAAAGATGACACTACCTTTGGCAGGAAAGCAGGATTCGTCCGCAGTTCCGCTCTGTCATCATGAAACACCGAATACGGTGGCTTGCATGACAAGGCACCCAAATCTGAAACACGCCTTGCCGAAGCCAAGGCTAGGAGAAAAATTGTTTTCCAAGTGAGAAACTTAACATCCACGAAGGGTTAAAAATATGAAGACTATAAAAAAATCTAAAACCAGATTCAAGTCCCATGGCGCTGTAGGTGGTATAAATGGAGACTGTACTCTGAGGACACCTTGCAGGAAGGTGTGTACAGACGGCAAAAGAGCCAAATGTCTTTGAAAGTAAATTAACAAGGCAGAAACCTGCACCTTTAGTGTAGACAAACGTAGTCCTCCATCCAACCCCGTCTGTAGAAATAACAAAAGACGGGATAACTTGAAAGATGATGTCGGAAACTTCCGAGCTTCACACCAACCTATATAGGCACGCGAAATTCTGTGAGAATTCCGTAACTGGCTTCCTAGCCCGTAACATGGTTGGTATAACCGATTCCGGAATGCCCTCTCTTCTTAAGAGGGTGGTTTCAACAGCCACCCCGTCAAACGCAGCCACGCAAAATCGGGGCAAAGGAACGGACCCTGTTGTAACATGTCCGAACGTAGCGGGAGCGACCAAGGAAGTCTGTGAGTAGACTGCAGAGATCCGAGACTCATGCTCTCCGAGGCCAATGAGGCGCCACTAGTATAACTGTCGTGGACTCTCGTGATCCGCTTTAGCAACCGCAGAATCAGTGGAAACGGATACACAAGGCTGTACGGCCACGCGATTGTGAGAGCATCCACTGCCACTGCTTTTGGATCTCTTGTTGTGGACACATACTGAGATGTTTGATGATTTTGGCGAGATGCCATTAGATCGACCTGTGGGTAAACCCCACCACTGGACCAACATCTGGAACACTTCTGGATTTAATGCCCATTCTCCTGGATGAAAATCCTGACGTCTGAGATAATCCGCCTCCCAGTTGTCCACTCCTGGAATGAACACTGCCGACAATGTTACCTGGTGATGCTCGGCCCAACTGAGGATTCGCGCAACTTTTCACATGGCCCTGCGACTTTGAGTTCCTCCTTATTTGTTGATGTATGCGACTGCCGTCGCATTGTCTGACTGAACCTGGACAGTCTGAGACCGGAGCCTGTGCACTGCTTGTCGCAGCGCGTTGTAAATTGCCCTGAGTTCCAGGACATTTATTGACAGCAATCTTACTTGGTCCAACTAGAGACCCTGAAGCTGACAATTTTGGATCACTACTCCCCAACCTCTGAGACTTACGTCCGTCGTCATAATTATCCAAGTCCAGATTCTAAACCCTTTTACTCTGGTGAATTTGTAGATGCGAGCTGAACCACTGTGCGAGAAAATCTAGTTAAAAAGAACGCGAGTGAAAACTTCCGAACTGGAGTGTTTTGAAAGGTGGCACCATCTTTTGTAATAGTAGAATGCACCAAGGAACCGAGACTGTTCCTGGTTTGGGCACTAACTGTACCAGATGACGATACTTAGTGCTGACTGTTTTGGCAGCTAAATTCGTTGATCCACCGTATGGAGAATCATTCCGAGGAATTGAATTCTTTGAGATGGAATCAGGCTTGGTTTCTTGAAGTTGACAATCCAACCGTGCTGAACTAGTACATTGCATGTTAGTAAGGCATGTTGAAGGAGTATTTGATGAGCCGGAGCTTTGATGAGAAGGTCACCAAAGCACAGAACCAGTATCACTACCCGGGATCTGAGAATAACTATTATCACAGACATCACCCTTGTGACTACCCGAGGCGCTGATGAGAGACCAAACAGTAGTGCCTGAAACGAATAATGGGTTTGTTGTACAGGAGTGTCTGTTGAGATGGAGCTTTGATATGCAGATCGTCTAAGTACAGAACTAAGATCACTCCCAGAGATGTGAAATGAGCTATCATAGACAGCACGTTTGTGAAAACCTGAGGCGCTGACGAGAGGCTAAACGGCAGTGCCTGAAATTGAGAAAAGGTTACAGTACAACAAAACCTAAGTACCTTGATGCGGTGTGTATAAATACGCCTCTTTGAGATGCAGCAAAATCATGAATCCCTGTGGCTCTAAACCTGCAATCACTGACTGCAGGGATTCCATGTAGTAAGTGACGTATTGTTCAATATTGGTCTGACAGAGCCATCCGTCTTTGGCCCTACAGAAAGACTGGAATAACCCTGACCCTGTTGGTAAACTAGAACCGGAATCAAACTGCTGAATCTACGAGAGACTGAATCGTGGTCTGCAGAACCGCCTTTTTGATTCCTGACACAAGCAGACCTGTCTTGAAAATTCGCATTGCTGGAAGACAATCGAACTCTATTGTGTAACCTTCGAACACCAAATTGCGGAACCACCCATCTGTGGATGTCTGAAGCTACGCCAAGTGTCTAAAGGCGCTGAAGAACCGAGCTGGCTGGAAGCCCGTCATGCCACTGGCTTGTCAGTGGTCTTAGCGTCCTGACGATGGTTAGTGGTTTGTTGAAAACCACGTTCTCTATACCCCTAGTCGCGGCACGACGTGCACGTTGGCTGCGTTCCTGGCAGACTGACTGGGCCCACAAGAAGAACACGTTATACTTCTGGCTGATCACCTCAGTGAATGTGCTAGTGGCCTAAGAATGAATGTGTCCAATTAAGGACCAGATAATATAACTCTTGTATCAGGCAATGCCTGAATTCTTTGTTTGGACTCAGCCTCGGATTAGAGATGCCAAACTCAAACTCTGCCGAAGTCCCCAAAGGTGATTGGCTAGCAGTGTATCTGAGGAAAGACCATAATGTAGGTCTTTATGGACCAAGAAATGACCGCTGTGGTTATGCAAGTACAACTAAAGCAGGTATAAGCAACATCCTGCTGCTGTATAAACGTATTTTAACCAGTTTGAAGATTACTCTGCTACGCTTTAAGCGTTGTTGCCGCTGGTGACACTGAAAAATCCCTTTTCTATTGATGTCATAACCTGTGGGACAAGGTAGGTTGAGAGAAATTGACTTGGCACAGTAAAACATTTATATGTTTCGTGAATAAAGAAACATACATTCATCCTTAGCCATTAAACTTCAGTCTGTGACAGATTCTTTCGTTTAGGAAATATCAGGTCTGGCATTGAATCCGCAGATGTGGCTGCTCAGACTGTCTGAAGTCAGACCTAGCCAGTCCATGGTCAGTCCATGAAACGGACACAGACAGCAAAGCAGGCATTACATAAGCCCTCATTGGCCAAGGAGGATTCGGCACGGATCCTTATTGGACACATATTGACACAAATTTGCAAACCCCACTGTCACGTAAACATTATTACAGTTAACGCAGACAAGTTTGACACACAAGTTCTTGAAAATAAACAAATAAATCAGGAAAGTGTGTATAAGGCAGAAATACACCTCACACTGGTACAAAGTACATGTGCTGCACTGAACGTCCTAGTAACACCCTGCCCCCTCCAGAGGCCATGTGTAGTTGGACCGACACCGAATGCCTGAAGAACCAGGAAGTCATTGTTAAAATGGCGTTTCACCATGTGCACATGTGTATAATATATATATATATATATATATATATATATATATATATATATATATATATATATGCACAGACTGTGATATAGGCTTAATAGCCTGTGTCCCCATGTAGAGAGGAACTACCACAAACACTCCCTGGCTGTTCCCTTACTAAATGAAATCGCTGGTGGTGTCCCTATGCACCGCTCATAGCCCTTACATGAGCTGCGTGTAGTCCGCAGCGTAGGAAGCCCCCTCCCCCGGCTAACTATTTGAGGTGCTGGCCGGCGTCTAAGCGTGGCAGCTGGAGCTGTGGAGCGGTGTTGGGCGCAGGCTGGCGGCATCGTTCCCCAGGTGGCGGAGGCGCTATAATACAGCCGCAGGAGCAGCAAGCGATCGCGACTGCCGGCGGCAGGGGCTGTGGAGCGGTGTCGGGCGCAGGGCAGCAGCACCGTTCCCCAGGCGGCGGAGGCGCTAATTACAGCCGTGGGTGCAGCCAGTGATCGTGCACTGGCGGCAGGGGGGGGGGGGGGTCTGTGGAGCGGTGTCGGGCGCAGGCCGGCGGCACCGTTCCCCAGGCGGTGGAGGCGCTAAATACAGCCGCGGGAGCTCTTATAGCAGGACATATGTTTCGATCCTCCCCCACACACAGAGCAGCGGCAGCATGAGCTGACCGGCCGCTCAGTACCTGTATGTAGGCTGATCTTTTCATGCGCCATCTTCACGCTAGTCAGGAAAATCTAGTCTGACGGGGCTTCTGAGCAAGCTCCGGTCTACGCTAGTGCAGGGAAATCTAGATTGAAGGGCTTCTCAGCAAGCTCCCTGTTCCTGCTGCAGTCACATCATGAAGGCTGACGGGGCTTCTCTATAAGCTCCGACCTGCTCCGTGCAGCCAGTTTACACTGCTGAAGGTCTATGGCGGGGCTTCTCTATAAGCTCCGATCTGCTCCGTGCAGCCAGTTTACACTGCTGAAGGTCTATGGCGGGGCTTCTCTATAAGCTCCGACCTGCTCCGTGCAGCCAGTTTACACTGCTGAAGGTCTATGGCGGGGCTTCTCTATAAGCTCCGATCTGCTCCGTGCAGCCAGTTTACACTGCTGAAGGTCTATGGCGGGGCTTCTCTATAAGCTCCGACCTGCTCCGTGCAGCCAGTTTACACTGCTGAAGGTCTATGGCGGGGCTTCTCTATAAGCTCCGACCTGCTCCGTGCAGCCAGTTTACACTGCTGAAGGTCTATGGCGGGGCTTCTCCACATAAGCACCGACAAGCCTTGTGCTGGGTAGAAGCACACACACAATCCAGGACCCAAGCTTCTTTAGTAAGCTAAGAAGGGACCTGTGTTAAGAAAAAATAAAAATTAAGGCTGGAGATCTCTCTCCAACGTATGCTATCCCGGCGAGACACAAAAAACACTGAGGTACTATGGGAGTATGGAGGAGGGAGTAGAGTTACTAATTTAATTATTTAAATGTGTCTATCCCTGCTAACGCACCGTCCATATCCCAAGAGTACTCCAGTGACCCCTAGTGGATGAAAAAGAACCTGTACTGTTAGTGTGATTTGAGGGCCGTGGCTGGGAAAGACTGCTTAAAAAACTGTCCTCTACAAGGAGTGGTGAACTGGCTTCTATGAACTGGACTCAAGTTTACTGCCCTCACAATAGGGATGAACAGAAATACCTAATGCTTTTGGTGGACTAACCAGCAGGGACGGTTCTAGACCTTGTGGCGCCCAGGGCGAAAGTTTCCTTCGGCTCTGATCAAAACTGCACCCAGAGTGGCATCACGCATGTATTCAGTTGCTAATTCTGACACATACCTCCCATTCCGCAAACCTTTTAACATGTGCTCAATTCATTTGTCACTATCTTTATTGCCTCAAAATAGAACTGGGCTTCACGCTACATAAATAGCCTTCAGAATATCCTAACATTTCCAATCCTTAAAAATTATGGCATTTGAGACTGGAATAATTATAGGGGATCCGGTCTCTAGGTCGACAGTAATTAGGTCGACCACTATTGGTCGACAGTAACTAGGTCAACAGGGTCTCTAGGTCGACATGTTCTAGGGCGACAGTTCAAAAGGTCGAAATGAGTTTTTCACGGTTTTTTTCTTTTTTTGAACCTTTTCATACTTAACGATCCACGTGGACTACAATTGGGAATGGAGCAAAGCAAGCCATGCATGGGGACACGGTGCACTTACTGGGGTTCCCGGTGTACGAAGAAAACGACAAACACCCGCCCACATAAAAAACTCTCGTCGACATTTTGACCTGTCGAACTAAACCACGCCGACCTAAAGACCCTGTCGACCAATAGTGGTCGACCTAGACACTGTCGACCTAGTTACTATCTACCTTCCTTGCCACACCCTACTTATAGTTAACTGTGCTATGTTAATAACCACCTTAGTTGGTGATAGCCCACTTTTCGGTATTCCTGTGGCGTTTACCTTAGTACTTACTACCCTGAACACACGGCATAGGATAGTAGTCACATGGACAATGCTCTTTGTACAACTAAGAAAGGCAATAATGAGAGTATAGAACAAATAAGTTATTTGTGAAGGAAATGTTTTTTGGGGTTTTCTTTTTTTTACAAAACGAAAAAAATAAATTGCAAAATTATTTCAGGAAATATGACCTAAATATATTTAGTAAATTAATGCAACACTCACCATAAAATGTTTTTAGAGAGCACTTCATCATGCGACACCACTGGATTACTAGTGGTAGCTCTTCAGAGGGAAAAGGGCTGATACTGTCAATGTCCTTCATATTTTCCAGCACCATCTCCGACCCATGTAGTGACTCATCTGCTAAGGCAACTATCTCCAGGTCCGCCATGGTCCACGTCTGGAGAGACTTTCTCATGGGGGTGTTGCTGTAAAGGCGACGGGAACGCTGGATGTATATCTCTATGTTCTTCTTTTCCAGCGATGCATAAAGCTCTTCGATTTTTCGAGCTGGCAGCAACTCCCCATGTTGCTTGCGCAAGGCAACTACCTTGTCATCGAGTAGTCTTAGCCTCTTTGCACTTTCTTTGCTCTCATCTTTCATTAGCTCATAATTATCTCTCAGCTTCACCTCAAAGACATCATCTAAGAATGCAAAAGAAAACTGTTTAACCCTTAGCACAAGGTCTGGTGGAAGAGGCTCAGGTCCAGTTCGTGGAGACCGGTGGAGTCCTTTCAGCCACTTCTGAACCCCTATGGATTGGTCAAGTATGCAGGAGAAGTCATAACGGTGGGGAAACTCCATAGAAACATTACTAAAAGACAGCACCCAGGCTCGGTTCCTCTCTGTCAGCAGCGAGTTGAAGTGGCTGCGGTGCAGCAGCATGTCTTCCAATTCAGGCAGTCTTTGTGCATCAATGTCTTTAAACAGGAATATGTTGTTTCCATCAGCATTGACCGTTACTTCAGGGCAGCGCAACTGAAGAGCGCCCCCATGCTGGCTAAGGCAGATGTTCTGAGCTCTGACTAGAAAATAGTTCTCCGGAGAAACAGTGGCTTGCAACCTGACTGAGTTCAACTCCAGTGTAATCTGCATTCCCTTAGGAGAAGGACTGCCTGCAACTGGACTACGAGCCTGCTGGGGTGAATCATCTGGTGAATCATGGATGGCCATCTCTGAAACCTGGAATCTCTCAGCTAAGGTTGTGGAGAGCAGATTCCTGCATTGCATGGTGGACAAAGTATGTTGATACAAGTACATGTGATCCCAGGGACTCCATTGCAGAGCCAGTTCTTCCCCACACTGCACCTGCAGACAGCAAAGAAACACATCTTTATGTTGCAGAATATTTGTATCTCATCTAATTACATATATACATCTGAAAACCAATGGGCTATTTCCTACACTGAAGCTAAAGAACACAAGCCATCTATTACACAGTCCAGAGTATCTTTCTCTAGGGTTATTTTCAGCAGGATAAACACATTCCTCAAAACATCAATAAAAAAGGTAAATGGATGTGTGATGATCATACTAAAATGAGCAAGAGTGGTAAAGTGTAGCTGTAAGTTACCTCCAAGGCGCGTATAGTGGTGTAGTAAGACAAAGACATTATGGAGAAAAAGAGCAGCGGTTCATTAATGTCTAGGGCTTTGCAGCATGTTTCCATCTTCTCAGTGATGGATTTCAGCAGAGACAAGGCCACTCCTTGCAGGCTCAGACTGCACATCTCTGCACTGCCTGCTAGGGTAAGTAGGTCTATCCTCACCTGAGAGGCACCTTTAAAATAAATTAATAAAACAAAAAACACAAACTCAATAACATGCATAAATTACATAACATATTTATAGTCTGTATCATAACAATATATATTATATGCTGAGTGATTTATACACATCTAAACACCTAACTGCTGGTTTCCTGGCATTTTACTAATTCTATAGATTATAAGCTTGCGAGCAGGGCCTTTCCTACCTCTATGTCGGTCTGTTTTTACCCAGTTTTGTTTTATTACTGTTGTTCTAATTGTAAAGCGTAACGGAATATGCTGCACTATATATGAAACTGTTAATGAATAAATATATAAATAATGAAATAATTAGACCTGGAAATTCTGGCAGTCATCCAGCTCAGAGCATGCTGCTATAAGCAGTTATTGTGACAGGACCACGTTAAGTGCAGTTTAGAAGGCGCCATTAGTGGGATTGTGGTAACGCCTTCACAAGGCTGCAGCCCTACTGACCAAGCCAGACAGAAGTGGACATCAGCCGTAGCCATAGTCTTTATTCCTAACACAGCCACTAGTGACCTATTTCCCTCTGGATATTGTTCTGGGAAGCAATGTAACTCAAACTATAGTATTTTACCATCTGCCCAATTCCGATATACATTCTGTGATCTCTGTGCTAGGGTATAATGGTGAATAGGGAGAAAGGAGTAACTTTCAGCCATACACCTAGGTATACTTTGGAGGGATGCAAGGTACAAACATCCAACCTAACAGATTGTTACACAGTTTAAGCAACTTAGTTCTGCATCTTCGTCATTATAAGCACAAGTAGACAGGAATTTAAAGACTTATTGTGCCCACAACAACAGTAATCCACAGAGATCAGGCCATTGCCGACTAATAATGCCCTGGCTGATGGATTTGAAGGCTTAAGGTTAAAAGGCATATACTTTAATACACTCAACTGTTACATGTGCACTGACAGGCAAGGTGAATTAACCAATACACTCCCAATATGTACTTTGTTTCATATCTGGAAGAGTCACAAACCTTTAGAGAAACTTCCTTTTGTCAACGTCATTAAATATGAGCTGCATTCCAACATCATAACTATATACTTACCCACTAGATTGGACAATGTAAACAGATTCACTTCTTCCACGCGGATATCTACTTTCCAGAGAATGGCCGGTTTGCAGCTGGCCTCCCGGCATGGAGAAAGTGGAGAGAGTGGATCTTGTGCTGTTGGCACAGGATGCTTAGAGGCTACCGGCATCAGATTCAGCACACGCAAGATGCAGTCTGCACAGGTCTCTGAGAATTCTGCCTGCAATCCTTGCACAGTGGATTCTATGAAGAGGGTGTCTGATTGCATGATACCCACACCCAACGATTGGTTGTAGCTGCCCTAAAAGCAGAAATGAATCTACATTTTTGGAGACAAACACTGAAACATACACAACAGTGTAATAGTAGACACAATTTTGCATTGCTGCGCTAACAGCAGACACAAGGTTGTAAAACAATGGAAGCAGCCACAAAATGATTGCAATTATAAGTTATTAGCTTTTTAAATAATAAAAAAAGTTATATTACGCAGAGATAATCAGTATCTACAGACTCCACAGAGTTAATCCTTGTTTACACTGTACGTATTTTCCATCTAAGTTTTAGCTTCTTTTGTTTGAAATTATTAGTGTGTGTGCATGTACCACACATTGTGGTCAATATGCAAGAGAACCTGCACATTCGGTTTCTTTCTAATGTACCTAGCAGCTAATCCTGGCATTCTACTCACTGCAGTAAACTACACCTTGATGTATTACTATGCATGCTGCAGTAGAGGAGAAGACCCAGGACGCTGCAACAGTGGGGAAGCCAAGTTTATAATTATATTAAAGATTAATTTATTATGGAGGCAGTACAAAAGAATAGTTTTTGTTGTAGATTTTATATTTCATTGATATCTGAAATGTGGGCAAAACAACAGAAACTGAATCAGTACTCGTTTACCATATAAGTTTTGTGAAGGGGAACTCTCACACCCTACTAACAAATAAGATTTTTGGGTAATCTATGAAGTGGCGTTACATATAGTATAACCAATGGACTAATTTAAGAAATTAAGTACATCCATAAAGTATTCACAACGCTTCACTTTTTCCACATTTTGTTATTTTACAGCCTTATTCCAAATTGGAATAAATTCACTTTTCCCCTCAAAATTCCACACAAAACCCCATAATGACAACGTGAAAAAAAGTTTTTTTTTCTGATAGTTTTTTATTTTTAATAAAATTTGCAACAAAGAAATCACATGTACATAAGTATTCACAGCCTTTGCCATGAAGCTCAAAATTGAGCTCAGGTGCATCCTGTTTCCACTGATCGTCCTTGAGATGTTCCTACAGCTTAACTGGAGTCCACATGTGGTAAATTCAGTTGATTGGACATGATTTGGAAAGGCACACACCTGTCTATATAAGGTCCCACACTTGACAGTGCATGTCTGAGCACAAACCATGCATGAAGTCAAAGGAATCGTCTGTAGACCTCCGAGACAGGATTGTCTCGAGACACAAATCTGGGGAAGTTTACAGAAAAATATCTGCTGCTTTGAAGATCCCAATGAGCACAGTGGCCTCCATCAACCATAAATCGAAGAAGTTCGGAATCACCAGGACTCTTCCTAGAGCTGGACGGCCGTCTAAACTGAGCTATCAGGGGAGAAGGGCCTCAGTAAGGGAGGTGACCAAGAACCTGATGGTCACTCTGTCAGAGCTACAGCATTCCTCTGTGGAGAGAGGAGAACCTTCCAGAAGGAATACCATGTCTGCAACAATCCACCAATCAGGCATGTATGGTGACGTGGCCAAACGGAAGCCACTCCTTAGTAAAAAGCACATGGAAGCCTGTCTGGAGTTTGCCAAAATGCACCTGAAGGACGCTCAGACCAAGAGAGACAAAATACTCTGGTCTGGTGAGACACAAATTGAACTCTCTGGCGTGAATGTTTGGCGGAAACCAGTCACCGCTCATCGCCAGGCCAAAACCGTATTTTTCAGCGGCAGGAACTAGGAGACTAGTCAGGATAGAGGGAAAGATGAGTGCAGCAATGTACAGAGACAGGATGAAAACCTGCTCCAGAGTGCTCTTGACCTCAGACTGGGGCAATGGTTCACTTCCAAGATATCAAAGGAGTGGCTTCAGGACAACTCTGTGAATGTCCTTGAGTGGCCCAGCAAGAGCCCAGACTTGATTCCGATTGAACATCTCTGGGGAGATCTGAAAATGTCTGTGCACTGACGCTTCCCATCCAACCCGATGGAGCTTGAGAGGTTCTGCAAAGAGGAATGGCCGAAACTGTCCAAAGAGAGGTGTCCCAAGCTTGTGGCATCATATTCAAAAAGACTTGAGGCTGTAATTGCTGCCAAAGAAGCATTAACAAAAAGTATTGAGCAAAGGCTGTGAATACTTATATACATGTGATTTCTTAGTTTTTTATTTTTAATACATTTGCAAAAAATAGGATTTTAATACCTACCGGTAAATCCTTTTCTCTTAGTCCGTAGAGGATGCTGCGGTAACCATAAGAACCATGGGGTATAGACTGGTTCCGCAGGAGACAAGGGCACTTTAAGACTTTGAATGGGTGTGAACTGGCTCCTCCCTCTATGCCCCTACTCCAGACTCTAGTTATAGGAACTGCGCCCAGGGAGACGGACATTTCGAGGAAAGGAATTATTATATATATTATATATTATTAACTAAGGTGAGATACATACCAGCTCACACCTCAAACACGCCGTACAACATGGCATTCAACAGAACTCCAGCCAACGGCCTGAACAATGTAACAACAGGCTGACTATAAAGTAACACAAACTGTGTATAACCAGAACTAATAAATGCAGATACAGTACGCACTGGGACAGGCGCCCAGCATCCTCTACGGACTAAGAGAAAATGATTTAACGGTAGGTATTAAAATCCTATTTTCTCATACGTCCTAGAGGATCCTGGGGTAACCATAAGAACCATGGGGTTATACCAAAGCTCTAGAATGGGCGGGAGAGTGCGGATAACTCTGCAGCACCGACTGACCAAACATGAGGTTCTCCTCAGCCAGGGTATCGAACTTGTAAAACTTTGCAAAAGTGTTTGAACCCGACCAAGTAGCTGCTCGGCATAGTTGCAAGGCCGAGACCCCCCCGGCCAGCCGCCCAGGATGCGCCCACCTTCCTGGTTGAATGGGCCTTCACTGATTTCGGTAACGGCAATCCAACCGTAGAATGAGCCTGCTGAATCGTAGAACAGATCCAGCGTGCAATAGTCTGCTTGGAAGCAGGAGTCCCAATCTTGTTGGGATCATACAGGACAAACAGAGCCTCCGTTTTCCTGATCCGTGCAGTCCTGGCGACATAAATTTTTAAAGCTCTGACCACATCGAGAGACTTCGACTCCACTAAGGCGTCAGTAGCCACTGGCACCACAATAGGTTGGTTCATGTGGAACGACTAAACCACCTTCGGCAGAAATTGCTGACGAGTCCTCAACTCTGCTCTATCTTCATGGAAGATCAAATAAGGGCTCTTGTGAGACAAAGCCGCTAACTCTGATACCCGCCTTGCGGATGCCAAGGCCAAGAGCATGATCACTTTCCAAGTGATGAATTTCAATTCCACCTTTTGTAAAGGCTCAAGCCAATGTGATTGAAGGAACTGCAACACCACATTAAGATACCATGGTGCCACTGGGGGCACAAATGGAGGTTGGATGTGCAACACGCCTTTCACGAAAGTCTGAACCTCTGGAAGGGAGGCCAATTGTTTTTGAAAGAAATTTGTACTTTAATTGAGCCCAACTTCAAGCCGGCATCCACACCTGCCTGTAGAAAATGGAGAAAACGTCCCAACTGAAATTCTTCTGTAAGGAGCCTCCTTGGATTCACACCAAGACACATATTTTCTCCAAATACGGTGGTAATGTTTGGACGTTACTCCCTTTCTAGCCTGCAGAAGTGTTGGAATGACTTCACTGTGAATACCCTTTCAGGTTAGGATCTGGCATTCAACCGCCAAGCCGTCAAACGTAGCCGCGGTAAGTCTTAATACACGCACGGCCCTTGTTGTAACAGATCCCTTCGTAGAGGAAGAGGCCAGGGATCTTCTATGAGTAATTCCTGATGATCCAGATACCAAGTCCTCCTTGGCCAGTCTGGAACAATGAGGATCGCCCGAACCTTTGTTCTTCTTAAGATCTTTAGCACTTTTGGAATGAGCGGACGCGGAGGGAATATATACACCGACTGAAACACCTATGGTGTCACTAGGGCATCCACTGATATTGATCGAGGATCCCTCCACCTTGAACCATATCTCTGAAGCTTCTTGTTGAGACGAGACGCCATCATGTCTACTTGAGGAATTCCCCAAAGACCTGTCACTTCTGTGAAGACCTCTTGATGAAGACTCCACTCTCCTGGATGGAGATCATGTCTGCTGAGGAAGTCTGCTTCCCAGTTGTCCACTCCCAGAATGAAGACCGCTGACAGAGCGCTTGTATGTCTTTCCGCCCAGCGGAGAACCCTCGTGGCCTCTGCCACTGCCGCTCTGCTTTTTGTTCCGCCTTGGCGGTTTATATACGCTACTGCTGTTATATTGTCCGACTGGATCAGTACGGGCAGATTGCGAAGCAGATGTTCCGCTTGAAGTAGGCCGTTGTAAATGGCTCTTAACTCCAGAACATTTATATGTAGACAGGTTTCCAGGCTTGACCATCTTCCCTGGAAGTTTTCCCCCTGTGTGACTGACCCCCAGCCCCGGAGACTCGCATCCGTGGTTACTAGGATCCAGTCCTGGATCCCGAACCTGCACCCCTCTAGGAGGTGAGAGCTGTGCAGCAACCACAGGAGTGAGACTCTGGTCTGGGAAAACAGAATTATTTTCCGGTGCATGTGCAGGTGGGATCCGGACCACTTGTCCAACAGGTCCCACTGAAACACCCTGGCATGGAACCTGCCAACCAGAATGGCCTCGTAGCCCGCCACCATCTTCCCCAGTAAACGAGTGCATTGACGGACTGACACTCTTGCTGGTTTCAGAATTTGTCTGACCAGGTTCTGAATTTCCAGAGCCTTTTCCACTGGAAGAAACACTCTCTATAATTCTGTGTCCAGAATCATTCCCAAAAACGAGTCGCGTCGTCAGAATCAACTGTGATTTTGGCAAGTTTAGGAGCCAACCGTATTGTTGCAGAACTGCCATGGCGAGTGTAATGCTCTGCACCAGTTGGTCCCTGGATCTCGCCTTTATCAGGAGATCGTCCAAGTACGGGATAATCGTGACTCCTTGTTTGCGAAGGAGAACCATCATTTCCGTCATCACTTTGGTGAAAATCATTGGAGCCGTGGACAGAACAAACGGCAATGTCTGAAATTGGTAATGACAATCCTGAATTGCAAACCTCAGGTAAGCCTGATGCGGAGGATAAAAAAGAACATGTAAGTAGGCAACTGTTATGTCCACCGATACCATAAAATCCCCTTCCTCCAGAATGTAGATCACTGCTCAGAGAGACTCCATCTTGAATTTGAATCTTCTTAGGTAGAAATTGAGGGATTTTAGGTTCAGGATTGGTCTGACCGAGCCGTCCGGCTTCGGGACCACGAACAGGCTCGAATAAAAGCCTTCTCCCTGTTGTGACAGGGGAACCTTGATAATGACCTGATTTTGACACAACTTTTGTATTGCGCCGCATACTACCTCCCTGTCTGGAAGAGAAGCTGGTAACGCCGATTTGAAAAATCGGTGAGGGGGAACGTCTTGAAACTCCAGTTTGTACCCTTGGGACACTATTTCTAAAACCCATGGGTCCAGGTCTGAACGAAGCCAGAACTGACTGAAGAGCTTTAGACGTGCCCCCACCAGTGCGGACTCCCGCAGAGGAGCACCAGCGTCATGCGGTGGATTTGGCAGAAGCCGGGTAGGACTTCTGCTCCTGGGAACCTGCCGAGGCCGGTGATCTTTTACCCCTTCCTCTAATAGCAAGGAAGGAAGAACCTCGGCCCTTCCTGCATTTATTGGGCCGAAAGGACTGCATCTGATAGTGGTGTGTTTTCTTTTGTTGTGAAGGAACGTAAGGCAAAAATTATGACTTACCCGCGGCAGCTGTAGATAACAAATCAGCGAGACCGTCACCAAACAAGACACCACCTTTATATGGCAGAGATTCCATATTTTTCCTGGAGTCAGCATCAGCATTCCATTGATGGATCCACAATACTCGCCTAGCTGAGACTGCCATGGCATTGGCTTTTGATCCCAAAAGGCCAATATCTCTCGCCGTTTCCATTAGGTAGGCCGCTGCATCCCTGATATGACCCAGTGTCAAAAATAGGATTTTGGTACTTACCAGGTAAATCCTTTTCTTTGAATCCATAGGGGGCACTGGAGTACTCTTGGGATATGGACGGCGTAGCAGAACAAAGGCACTGAATATTTAAATTTAGAACTCTCCACCCCTCCATATCCCAGAGTACCTCAGTGTACGAACCCAGTGTTTTTACTGAGCGAACTGCTATAGAGAGGTTGACAATGGAGAATTCCTATAACATACCGGACAACAACAAAGTTGACCCATAAAGTTAATGTCAACTAAGCAGTTGACAGCATAACCGATAGACCTTGATAGTTTGAACCAAAAAGGTGAAAATGTGTTACCATAAGCTCCTTTGAGCGTAATACAAACAAGGTAAAACCTGTTACCCTAAGCTCCTCTGAGCTTAAACAACCCAGGTAAACTGCTCTGGGTGGGCGTCCAGTGCCCCCTATGGATTCAAAGAAAAGGATTTACCTGGTAAGTACCAAAATCCTATTTTCTTCTTCATCCACTAGGGGTCACTGGAGTACTCTTGGGACGTACCAAAGCTTCCCTCGTGGGCGGGAGAGCTGTTTGACACTTGTAACAGTAGGCAGCCAAAGCTAGATGCTGATGCCGCAACCATTCATAACGTGTAAACGTGCACAAACGTGGTGCACTGAAGGCTATGTAGCCGCGTAGTAGACGCTCCACGACCCGCTGGGGCTGACATTCCCACAGAACCTGTGGGATGAGCTGTTACTGACGTAGGCGACTGTAACTTAGCCTTAAAGTAAGCCTGACTTGTAGTCATTGTTATCCAACTGGATAATGTCTGCTGAGAAAACTGGCTAACCCCAGTTGGCAGCATCATAGAGAACAAACAACGTATCCGTATTACGTACTGTAGACGGTCGGGACATATAGACGCGTAATGCGTGTACCACATTCAGAATTCTAGAATGTGCTGTCAACATAGGAACCACTATTGGTATACTGATTGCTTTGTCATGAGAAAACGTAAATACGGTGGCTTGGAATACAAGGCACCCAAATATGAAAACAAAACCCTTGCCGAAGCTAAGGCTAGAAGAAAAATGTTTTCCCAAGTGAGAAACTTAATCCCCATTTGTTGTAAGGGTTCAAAATAGGAAAACTGTAAGAAATGTGAACCCAACCTCAAGTCGCCTGGCGCTGTAGGTGGGATAAATGGAGGCTGCACTTTGATGACACCTTGTATAAAGGTGTGTACCGACGCAATAGAGTCAAACGTCTTTGAAAATAAGTTGACCACACAGATACCTGCACCCTCAGTGCAGATAAACGCAGTTCTCCATCCCACCCTGTTTGTAAAATAACAGAATACGGGTAACTTGAAAGATGATGTCGGAAACTTCCGAGCTTTACCACCTATATATGCACACCAAATTTGTAATAATGAATTTGTAATAATGAGCTGCCTTAAGCAGCTTACTAGCTCGTAACATGATAAGTATAACCGATACTGTAATGACCTATTTCTTTTCTTAAGAGGGCGGTCTGAACCCCCCACCCCGTCAACCGCAGCCGCGGTATATAGGTAATAGGTACTTAGGTAACTAGGGGTAAAAGAACGTTCCCTGTTGTAACAGGTTGGACGTATTATGAGCGGACCAAGATCGTGTGCCAGTATTCCTTGGAGATTCGAGAAGCAAGCTCTCCGAAACCCATGAGATATCACTAGTATGACTGTGACGAACTGTCTTATGATCCGTTTTCGCAACGGAGAGAGCAGCGGAAAATGGTGGAGCCAGATACACGATGCTGTATGACCACACGAATGTGAGAGACTCCACCGCCACTGCCCTTGTGATCTGTCGTTCTGTACACATACTGAGCGTTTGTAATTGTGGCGAGATGCCATCATGTATACCTGAGGGTAACTCCTTTTGTGTACTCACATATGAAACACCTCTGGATTTACTGTCCAGTTTTCAGGATATAAATCCTGACGGGCGAGATCATCTGTCTAACAGATGTCCACTCGCGGAATGAACCCCGTTGACATCCTCCCATAATGGTGTTGTGGGCAATAGAGGATTCGAGTTACCTGCTGCATTGCCATGCGGCTACTTGGTTCTTGTGTATGCAACTCCCGTTGCGTTGTCTGACCGCACTTGGTCAGACTGAAAGCGAAGCATGTAGTGCATTGAAAATTGCACGGAGTTCCAGGACATTTATCGACAGCAATCTGTCGTGATCCGTTTTAGAACTCTGTCGCTGATCTTTTTTAACTACAACTCCTGAACCTCTGAGACTCTTGTCCAGAGTATATACACCCTCGCCCCTCTGTGGGAAACGCGAGTGAAGGCCGGCGAACTAAAGCGCTTTGAAAACACATCATTATTGTTAACAGGCGAATACACCAATGTACCGCTAGTGTGCGTGGCTTTTACACCAATTACTAGATGTACATTTGTTCTTGCTGGTGTAGTAGGTAAATGTCTTTGATTTACCGTATTTATAATCTTACCTAGGAATTGACGTCGTTTAGACGGAATTAGATGCGATTGTTTTTAAAACTTGACCTGCCACCGCAGTATACATCAGTAGCGCAAGTTAGAGGAACTCTGTTGAGACAGAGTTCTTATGAGCAGATCGTCTAAGTATGGACGATTGTCACTGGCAGGACTCTGAGATGAGCTATCATCACCAACATCACTTTGGTAAATACCCGAGGCGTTGACACGATGCCAAATGGTAGTGAAATGGTTAATGGTTGTGGCGTTTTGCAAACGCTAGAACCTGTGATGACCAAACCGGAATGGGTAAATACGCATTGTGAAGATCAAGTGCAATTATGCAATTTTGTGGCTCCAATATGCAAATAGTAACCGCAGAAAATCCATTTTCAAACTGCATTAAGTGACTTGCTGATTGAGACTGCGACGGAGCTGTCTGGTTTTGTTACCCCAAACAGAGGGGAATAAATAACCCTGACTCTGTTGGTGTACTACTGCCTGGATATAAAAACAGCTGAAAACCAGCAGAGACTAAATGGCAACCTGCCAAACCGTTCGACAGAGGCAGTCTTGGCCTTTAATCTGTAAATATCTGAGACATCCATGAGTTGATGTCTGGAAACCCCGCAAATGTAACGTGTAAAGACGCGCTTCCAGAATTGGAACATGGAGATGCCTAAGAGGTCATCAAGCCACTGGCTTGCTGACTGTAGCGTCGTGTCGTTACAAGGCGTGACTGTTTTGTCTTTGAAAAAACTGAAGTCTAAAGAGATTAAACGCCGGCACCAGTATTTCCGTTTTGATACTGGCTGCGGTAATGGCTGAATATCAAATTTAGGACCAACAAGTTCTGGCCTTGTCGCACTTAAACTAGCGACGATGAAAGTAACCGGCGTTAGCAGAAGCTTTACAGATATACTCTGCAGCTTCTTTTTCATTGTTTCCATACATAGAGTCTAGTGACCCAAATGTATTCTGGGTTTTTATAATGTTTTACACAGACGCATTTACCAATGGCGGATCGCGTCATTTTGGAAACGATAAAATAGTGGTTAGAGTCTACTCAGTCTCTGTAAAAATGGAGACATTGACTCACTGGGATTTAGCAATGTATGGTTGTCAAAAACCCCGCCCTATCTGAGTGCTGGTCTAATGTACCCTTCTCACTGGTAGTTATCGGTGTGAGATTTGACATAGAATTGTGCATTAAATTATAAGACCAGTCAACAACTGTCTTTTGTTAGAGCTGGCGGAGTAACTTCCGAGACTCCGATGTTACCGCTCTTGTAATTTGAATTGCCAATGCTTAACATAGGATTTTTAAAAATTATTTGTAGTCTGCGCTAGAGCCTTACTCGCTATGCAGACAGACCCCACAATAGGCAACGGACAGACACTTGCACGACTTATTGTTATGTGTCATATATATATTTTATTGCTGAACAGCATATTTATATGAAACTCATGGTTGTTTCTCTCTACGGAAATCTATAGTAAAAGCGAAAGATTTATTTGATGTGAAGAGAAACTAGAGTATTCTTTATGTGAAAAACAGTTCACATGGGCATGTGAAACCCGAACCAAATTCCCACTAACACCCCTGCGCCTCTGGTGGCTTAGAGATGTAGGGCAGGAATGTTCCAGAATTACACCCTGGACAACAACAGGAAGCATGGTTAAAATGCCCCTTTGCCATGCTGACCGTGATAATCACAGAACAAGTGACAAATGTTTCCGTGTTAATCTAGCCTATTATACAGTATAATCACAGGCTGGGTACAACACATGCTCTATTAATAATATATATATATATATATATATATATATATATATATATATATATATATATAGGCTCAATAGCCTATGATAATTACAGACATTAATATATTTATACAGCATTTACATAAGCTGAATAGCCTATTATAAAGTGATAATCACAGACTTAATATAGGCTCAATAGCCTATTATACAGTGATAACCACCAACATTAATATATAGGCTGAATAACCTATTATACAGTGATAATAACAGCCATTAATATAGGCTCAATAGCCTATTATACTGTGAAACTCACAGACAGTAATATATGCTCAATAGCCTATTACTCCCAGGACAGGTAACAATACATTATAAATACCTGTCACCTATATATAGCTGCCTATACACTGTGCTGCTGTATATTTAATCCGCCAGAATTCCACCGTGCCTTGTAACGCTGTGTCCTGCGGGAAGCCTGCAGCCTCATAGCGCTGGCACATGTGGGTGGATGGCTGCTGGGCGGCCGGACGGAGCGGCGGTCCCCGTCTCTGTACGGAGACTGAGGGAGCGTCTGCGGCCGTATGGCGCTGGCGGCCGGACGGAGCTGGGCGGCCGGACGGAGCGCTGGGACGGGCGGCCTGCAGACATAGCGGCTGGGGCTTGCGGGCGGAAGAGCGGAAGCAGGTATTAACCCAAACATAGCGGGGCGGCAGCCTGCGCTGACCGCCCCGTTCCCCAGCCTACCTTGTCTCCTGATCATGGCTGCGACGGGCTTCTTATGTGTAAGCTCGTCCAGCTGTTGTAAATTATGGCTGTGACGGGCTTCTTCTGTAAGCTCCGTCCAGCTCTGTAGTCCTGGCTGCGACGGGCTTCTTATGTCTAAGCTCGTCCAGCTGTCTTCCAGTCCTCTATAGTCATCTGGAGTAGATCATGGCTGCGACGGGGCTTCTTCCTGTAAGCTCCGTCCAGCTCAGGCAGCAGTTCATGGCTGTGACGGGGCTTCTATCTGCAAGCTCCGTTTACAGCAGGTAGTGAACTGCGTGTGGCTGTGAGGGTGCTCTTTGTGAGGTCCGACACGCCATGCGCTGCCCGTGCAGCGGCACTATCCCGGACCCATGTTTTTCTTGAAACTGGGAAGGGATGTGCTATTAAAAAAAAAAATTAAAAATAAAAATGAAAAATTAATAAAAATCTTCCAACAAGTGTGGGAATCCCACAAGCCGATGTTAGTGCTTTGAGCACAGAAAAAACACTGGGTTCGTACACTGAGGTACTCTGGGATATGGAGGGGTGGAGAGTTCTAAATTTAAATATTCAGTGCCTTTGTTCTGCTACGCCGTCCATATCCCAAGAGTACTCCAGTGACCCCTAGTGGATGAAGAAGAAAGTACGCTATCCCTATCTAGGGTATCTATCTCAGATGACAAGTTATCTGCCCACTTTTCGATAGCACTACTCACCCACGCAGACGCTATGGCTGGTCTGAGCAGCGTACCTGTGGTGGCATAAATGGATTTTAATGTATTTTCCTGCTTGCGATCCGCAGGGTCCTTAAGGGCTGCCGTATCAGGAGACGGGGGAGCCACCTTTTTAGACAAGCGGGATAGGGCCTTGTCCACAATGGGGGGGTGACTCCCACTTTTCCCTATCCCCAGAGGGAAACGGATACGCCACCTGAATCCTCTTAGGAATCTGAAACTTTTTGTCAGGGCTTCCCCAAACCTTTTCAAAAAGAGTGTTCAGCTCATGAGAGGGAGGAAGCGTTACCACAGGTTTCTTTTCTTTATACATACAAACCCTTGTATCAGGAACAGCAGGGTCCTCATAAATATGTAATACGTCTTTTACCGCCACAATCATGTACTGAATACTCTTTGCTAATTTAGGATCCAATCTGGAATCACTAAAGTCGACACTGGAGTCCGTGTCTGTATCTGTGTCTGCCAACTGGGCAAGCGGACGTTTTTGTGACCCTGAAGGGGTCTGTACCTGTAATAATACATCCTCCACAGATTTCTTCCATGCCTAGTTCTGAGAATCAGACTTATCTAATCTCTTATTAATACGAGCCACATTAGCATTCAAGGCATTCAACACATTTACCCAATCAGGAGTCGGCGGTGCCGACAGGGTCACTCCCACAGCCGTTTGTGTCCCTAATACAGCCTCCTCCTGGGAAGAGCACTCAGCCTCAGAGATGCCGACACACGTGTCCCAAACACCTACAGACACACGGGTATATAGGGGACAGACTCACAGCAAAGCCTGTCAGAGAGACACAGAGGGAGTTTTGCCAGCTCACAACCCAGCGCCTAATCACTGGTTTTGGAACACTAAAGAATGCCCCAGACCTGCAGCGCTTTTATAACAAATATATATAGCACCAATATTCCTGTGCCCCCCCCGTTTTGCACCCTGATACTTAGTCAGAAGTGTGAGGAAGGACCAGCGTCTCTGCAGCCTTGTGGAGAGGAAAATGGCGCTGAGCTCCGTGAGCTGTGAGGACGAAGCTCCGCCCCCTTAATGGTGCGCTTCAGTCCCGCTTTTTTTCAAATATATATTTATACTGGCGGGGGTTAGGACAGTGCCTAGGCACTTATGTCCCCTCTTGCCAGTCCATTTTAGAGGTTTATCTGCTGCCCAGGGCGCCTCCCCCCCACCCCCCCTTTACTCTGTAGTGCTGCGGTGTGTGGGAGCATGGCGCGCAGCGTGTGATCGCTGTGCAGTACCTCAGAAAATTGTCACTGAAGTCTTCTGATCTTCTTCTACTCACCTGTCTTCTGACTTCTGGCTCTGTAAGAGGGGTGACGGCCAGCTCTGGGAGCGAGCATCTAGGCGTACCTAGCGATCAAACCCTCAGGAGCTAATGGAGTCCTGTAGCCAGAAGCAGAGCCTTTGAACTCACTGGAAGTAGGTCATACTTCTCTCCCCTTAGTCATTATGGGGTATTGTGTAACGAATTTTGAGCAAAAAAAATAAATTTATTCCATTTTGGAATAATGCTGTAACATAACAAAATGTGGAAAAAGTAAAGCGCTGTGAATACTTTCCGGATGCACTGTACATTACATACACAGCAGTTATGGTCACTATAACAAACAACCTTTTCTATTATTTACAACTATTGTTCTTTTATCATATAAATTACAGTAGAACAGCCTTGCAGCCCTAATACTTTGTATCTCACCTGTAAGCTAAAGGTATCCAGCACACAAGCCTCGCCCCAGAGGTGTGTGTTTGGTGGATGGAGAGCCTGCTGGATGTGAGAGTCTTTACCCACTCGCCAACACAAGTTGTTGACAGAGAGTAGAGCTCGCTGGTGGAGATTCTGTGTGCGCAGGTGTTTAAATTCTGTATAAGGAGCAGGAAATAAGCTTTCATAACTTAGACAATATACAGCATCTAAAAGGACTGATAAATGAAGGAAATAAAACAAAAAGCTTCAAACTAGCCTATACAACATTAACAAAATGTTACATACCACAAAATAAATAATTGGAAAAAAAATAAAAAAATACAAATCAGATGTTTGTACTTATGTTAAACCTTTTATCACAGTAAACTGGGTATCACTGGAACAAAGTGGCATAGAGGTGCGCGCAGGAGTTTGGTCATTTTTAGACATAGGGAAATATTCAATTCACTCTATGTAATAGCAGGACCATTTTTCGCCTAGGCGAAACATTCGGCAGGAGCAAAAAACACATTGATCAACGAATCCACGTATTTTCACACCTGACCCTGCGAAAACACGGGCCTGTTTCGCCGATTTTTAGCCATTTTTTGCCAATGCATTTTCACACAATAAAAATAAAATAAAAAATAAAAGTGAAAAGGCATTGGCGAGAAAATGCCTTAAAAATGGGTGAAAACGGCACACGATTAAATACGCAGGGGGGTGAATTCGATAGCTCCAAAAATGCCGGAGCTAATTGAATACCCCCCCATAAACGGAATGAAGTGTGAGCTCTTCCCCGATTTCGCCTAGCCAGAAGCCATCATTTAACGGATTAACATAACCACCAGTCACGTGCGGTGAGCTCACTGACCGGGGAGGCACTGGCAGCTAAACACCCCTCTCCCCCACCCCACTGAGGGGAAAAAAATAAAAATAAAAAGTGTAGTCCCCCCACACACCACTAAAACCAGCACCAGGCAGAACCAACCGGGGGGGGGGGGGGGGGTAATGCCATAGCAGGGGAGACACTCAGTGTGGGGTCCCCCTGCCATGCCATTAATGTGCCCGCCAAAGCCAGTCAGCCCAGGGCTGGAATTCCTTGGAAAGTAGGGCCCCCCAAAAATTAAGATGGGGTCCCCCCTCCCGAGCAACAACCAGCACTGGGCTGATAGCCCAGTGCTATGCCCCGCACCCCTGGTGGCGGTGGGTGCGGGGGTTCATTGTATGCTAATATTGTTCTTTACAGGTGGCCTACAGGTCCCAGCAAGCCTGCCCCAGCATGCTGGCACTTGGAGAACCACAAGTGCCAGCATGCACGGACATAAAGGGTCCGCTGGCACCTGTAAAGAAAATATAAAAAAAAAAACCCAAAACACAACACGGTCTTTAAAAAAAGTTTTATTACACAGGGTCTTCACCTGGGAGGCGGCGGCCTTTAAGCTCTTTTGCATGGCCGCCGCCTTCCCAGTGCTTCCAGCGTCTTCACCTGGTGGGCGGCAGCTGCTAAGCTCTTCTGCATAGCCGCCGCTCATCCAGGACTTCCACGGCGTCTTCTCTCTTCAGGAGCTCTTCTCTGCTCCTCCTCTGCCGTCGGACTGACAGCCGCTGCCTCGCGCTGACTTGTACAAGTCAGCGGGAGGGGGCGGGGCTTGAAGCGGCCATCTTGAATTTCAAAAATGACGCTGAGGCGCCATTTTTGAAATGGGTACCGCTCCGCTGCCAAACTCTGCAGAATGGCCCTGACTGCTGCGTCCCACCGTTGCCACTGCCGCCCGCATCCCGCACCTCCGCCGCCCACACAGTGATTGACAGCGGATCCAGTGACGGATACGCTGGCCAATCACTGTCGCCTCACTCACAGGGGCGTGCTTTCATAGGTTGAAAGCACGTCCCGGTATGAAAGTGACACCTCTAATGGTGCCGCTTTCCCATGTAATTTCAATGGGCTTTTCCTGCCCATTGCTTGGCCCCGCCCGTCACCTGCTCCCATACCTTATCCCATTCACAAAGAGAGGCACCACGATCGGTGCCTCCCAACCCCACTTTACACCTTATAATGATGATTAAAATAATAAAGGATATACTTATGACACAGAATATGTGTCATAAGTATCATCTTTGTATTATTTTACTCATTAATGACAGGGGAGGCACTGACTTCCCTGACTGCACGTCCCTGATAACCACTCAACATTAGACAAGTCAACAAGGAACAATACCAGAGTGCAACAGGTGGATATCCAAAGTTGGATGTGCATGCAATACACATACACTTACGAATAATGCATGTTCGACTCATCAGCTTCATCATACAGGTTCCACTGGCAGACATCAGTGTTAAATGTTTTAAGTATAGCCGTTAACTACCATAGCCGAGTGTCATTCACACAGACAGCTTTATGTATAACTCATCATACATTACACACTATTGTGGTAATCTCTCTTTTGGGTATATTCTATTACTGCAACAAGTGTGAATATCCAGTTTGGAACATTCCTTTGGAGTTCATCGACACCAATGCACTCAGCTACCACCAGCATTCATTGGTGGTAAGATTGTCAAAACTAAAAAATACAGGCAAAGATTAAAGATAGTGGGGTATATGCAATTCACGGCGAATCGCGGCAATTTTTCGCCGTTTTTTAATTCGACTAAATTCGCCAGGTGAATTCCGGAAGGTGGCTTCCGGAATTCACCATATTCAATGAAAAACGGATTCGCCAGAATCGCGGGCGAAAATCGTCCGATTTGGCGGATTTTGCCGCGATTTTAAAAAACGGGGAAAAACCCGAAAAAAATAAATGGCGTGGGGTCCCCCCTCCAAAGCATAACCAGCCTCGGGCTCTTCGAGCTGGTCCTGGTTCTAAAAATGCAGGGGAAAAATTGGGCAGGGATCCCCCGTATTTTTAAAACCAGCACCGGGCTCTGCGCCTGGTGCTGGTGCCAAAAATACGGGGGACAAAAAGAGTAGGGGTCCCCCGTATTTTTAACACCAGCATCGGGCTCCACTAGCTGGACAGATAATGCCACAGCCGGGGGTCACTTTTATGCCGTGCCCTGCGGCCGTGGCATTAACTACCCAACTAGTCACCCCTGGCCGGGGTACCCTGGGGGAGTGGGGACCCCTACAATCAAGGGGTCCCCCCCCCCAGCCACCCAAGGGTGAAGCCCGAGGCTGTCCCCCCCCCATCCAATGGGCTGCGGATGGGGGGGCTGATAGCCTTTTGTGATAATAAAGATATTGTTTTTTCCATTAGTACTACAAGTCCCAGCAAGCCTCCCCCGCAAGCTGGTACTTGGAGAACCACAAGTACCAGCATGCGGGAGAAAAACGGGCCCGCTGGTACCTGTAGTACTACTGGAAAAAAAAATACCCAAATAAAAACAGGACACACACACCGTGAAAGTAAAACTTTATTTCATACGCCGACACACACATACTTACCTATGTTGACACGCTGACTGCCACGGTCTCCGGCGATCCGAGGTACCTGTGAAAAAATTATACTCACCTTCCAGCGTCCAGAGGTACATCCAGGTCCAGAGATAATCCACGTACTTGGCAAAACAAAAAAACGAACACCGATCCATACCGGACTAGAAAGGGGTCCAATGCTTTCACATCAGACCCCTTTCTCCCGAATGCCGGGACATCACGTGACTCCTGTCACTGAAGTCCCTTCAGCCAATCAGGAAGCGCTACTTCCGTGGCGCTCATCTGATTGGCTGTGCGCTGTCTGTGATGTGACAGCGCATCGCAAAGCCGCTCCATTACTTTCAATGGTGGGAACTTAGCGGCTAGCGGGGGGGTCACCCGCCGGTCAGCCGCTGACCGGCGGGTGACCTCACCGCTAGCCGCTAAGTTCCCACCATTGAATATAATGGACTGGGCTGTGCGATGCGCTGTCTGCTCAGACGCACAGAGCCAATCAGATGAGCGCAACGAAGTTGCGCTTCCTGATTGGCTATAGAGACCTTTCTGTGACAGCTGTCACTGACAGGTCTCTCTGCATTCGGGATAGGGGTCCCATGTGTCAGCATGGGACCCCTTTAAGTCCTTTTGGTAGGGTATTTGCGGTTTGTTATTTTCTACAAGTACGTGGATGTATCTCTGGACCATGGCTGAGGTGAGTATATTGATCTTTTTTTTCAGGTACCCCTGGATTCTACATGGAGAAGAGGACCGATGTCGGCGTGTGAACATAGGTAAGTATGTGTGTGTCGACGTAAGAAATAAAGTTTTACTTTCACGGTGTGTGTGTCCTGTTTTTATTTGGGTATTTTTTTTCCAGTAGTACTACAGGTACCAGCGGGCCCGTTTTTCTCCCGCATGCTGGTACTTGTGGTTCTCCAAGTACCAGCTTGCGGGGGAGGCTTGCTGGGACTTGTAGTACTACTGGAAAAAACAATATCTTTTAATTATCACAAAAGGCTATCAGCCCTCCCATCCGCAGCCCATTGGATGGGGGGGACAGCCTCGGGCTTCACCCCTGGCCCTTGGGTGGCTGGGGGGGGGGGGGGGGAGACCCCTTGATTGAAGGGGTCCCCACTCCCCCAGGGTACCCCGGCCAGGGGTGACTAGTTGGATATTTAATGCCACGGCCGCAGGGCACGGCATAAAAGTGACCCCCGGCTGTGGCATTATCTGTCCAGCTAGTGGAGCCCGATGCTGGTGTTAAAAATACGGGGGACCCCTACTCTTTTTGTCCCCCGTATTTTTGGCACCAGCACCAGGCGCAGAGCCCGGTGCTGGTTTTAAAAATACGGGGGATCCCCTGTCAATTTTTTCCCCGCATTTTTAGAACCAGGACCAGCTCGAAGAGCCCGAGGCTGGTTATGCTTTGGAGGGGGGACCCCACGCAATTTTTTTTCCGGATTGTACCGTTCCAGCAATAAAAAAAAATAATAATAATAATAATAATAATAATATTTTAAAAAAATTATAAATAATATTTGTGCCTCCAAAAAAAAAAAAAAAAAGTACCTAATCCCTTCTAATATAAATAGATCTGCTATTCCCAAAAAAAAAAAAACACAAAAAAAGCCATGTTTAAATTTTTTTTATTTGTTTTCACCCTCCAAAGTGTGGCGGATTGAAAATGACGAATTTGCTGTCTAAAAGCACTGCTGTCGAATTTCCAAACTTGAATTGAATATGCTTTGGTCGAATTGCAGCACTTATATCATTGCAGAAAAGTCGAATTTGCAAAAATTCGAATTTCAAAAAGTCGAATTTTGAAAGTCCGTTTTTTGGTCGGAAAGCACTGAATTGCATAGGCAAATTTTTTTTTTGGTCGAAAATGACCCGAAATTCGACAATTTCGGGAATTCGACCGCAATTGCATATACCCCAGTATCTTTAATAATTGATTAATTCTGAACATCACCTCAACAAGGTCTGTATGTGCCAAAACATTCTACAAATAACCTAACAATGAAATTAAAACAAAGGCTTCAGGATGAAAGAAAAGAAACAAAAAATGCAAATACATTAAAGATACAAGGCTTCAGCCCTATGAGGATGCACCCATTTCTTTGGTCACTTAAAGTGAACTTGCTAAGGGATATACAGGGGATAGAGGTCAGACTTCATTCATTTTTTAAAGTTCATGAGCTCCAGGACACACATCTATACTTCACTATTTCAGTGTCTCCAAATGAATGTCAGAGAAATGCTAACTCCTTTCCAGAAAGTTAAGAATGTGTTGGGGAAATTGATAGTGCATTTTTAGAGACCACAATCATTCCCAATAAACCCCTGGTGATTAGTATTATGGCAACGTGCATCATAAACCCCAATAAGTAACCACTGGAGTAACATAACGAACAAAAGAAAAATATATCAACTTACCAAGAGAAACAGATGAAAATCCTACAGCAAATGGCTGTGCTTCATCAAGCTGGACAGACACATTGACATTAGAGATGTTGGAGTTGAAGACTATTGGGGCTAATATCACAGGAAGAGGTCTACAAAGAGACAAAAGCCATTAATTTGAGACAATGCCCTGGGTACTCAGACAAAGTAACTGTCATTATTTAAAACAATTAGAGAACATTGAGGTTCAGCCCAATCCACATGAAGGGAATGTGTTGAACTTAGAAGGGTTGCAGAAGAAATCTATCAACCAATGAATTTTAATATTTGTATAGCCAAGAGAAATTGGCTAGGTGACACCTCAAAAAGACGATAAAAAAAAAAAAAAAAAAAAAAAAGAGGCTACAATGATATTTACAGAAGCCTTTAGTGTCTCAAAAGCACATAAAAACATCCAGATACACAAACAGCTCTGCAAGGATTAGAGTCACCAGAGTATGAAACTTGGTTACCCAATTCTTCACCCATTGCTGCAGCTGACCAAAAATGGCATCAGTGCTTTGTAACCATGGGAAAACCTGATTTGCTTGCCACTGCTAGAACTCTGCAGGTACTGCCGCCATGATTTAGATGTGAGCAGAAAAAGGAATTGTCTGAATGGACCAATATTGCCTAAACAGTCAGAAAATGGGGTAAGCCTTGAATGTAAAAATGAGCAAAATATAGCCACAATGTTGATCACTTACCGAATTTACGGTCCAATAGCAAGGCCTTAAATTAAAACTGGCTAACTTTAATATCCTATGGTGCCCTTACATGGGAGTATCCCAAATCTATGGGTAACATGAAGTCACTGGGCTGCATGAATTGGAAGACCAAACAGATGGACTCCATTTTGACATTTGCCTGCCAAAGAAATAGACTAAGGCAGTGATTCTCAAACAGTGTGCATAGGCACCCTGGATTGATGGTCAAGGACCAAATCAAATTATTTATGGTCAATGTAATACGCTAAACCAGTGTTGGTGGCTGTCAATCATAAAATATGTGGACAAACAGAAGCAAATCTGGTCCCTTATCACACAACTGAACCTAAGGATGACATATAAACACAATTTAGTCAATTTTATATTTCTTTCTAAATTTCTCAATAAAGAACTTTTGGTCTAGGGGTGCTGTGAAAAATATTCTGATATTCTAGGGTGCCGTGATTCAAAAAAGTTTGCGAGTCATTGGACTAAGGGGTTTATGATTGCCCATTGTACTAATTCCCCAATAGCCCTTATGGATGCTATATATTTATTGCACCTGCGAGTGAGAACACTTGTAAGTTGCCCCAACCTGTCTTCTGCTTCACTCACCATGTTATGATAAACTGTATAATCAGTTTGCCTCCAATTCTGAAAACATCAGTGATCGCAAATGCACGCTACAGCGCATACTTAACCCAAAACTGAGTACCGAGGAAATCACTTTTTCAAAATGGGTGGGTCCCAGGAGACACTCTGCTGGTAATGAATACGGATTAAATTAATGATGTCTCCCTGGCCTGTCTGCAGAGAGGACTATAAAAAGTGGAAGAGCCAACCCTTTTGCGCTTTTCCTAGAAGCAGCGGCTGCAGAACCTAACACTAAAGGGACAGGTGGCTCTGGACAACTGCAAAAACGAGATTTATGGTAAGAACTTACCGTTGTTAAATCTCTTTCTGTGAGGTACACTGGGCTCCACAGGGAATAACATCAGGGTGTAGAGTAGGATCTTGATCCTAGGCACCAACAGGCTCAAAGCTCTGACTGTTCCCAAGATGCATAGCGCCGCCTCCTCTATAACCCCGCCTTGTTAACCAGTCCAATGCAGTAGCAGGTAAGAGAGATGACAATCGTTAGTAGCCACATACACCACACACTCACGACAAGAGAGGGTGTCGGCGGCTAATGCCATACCAACCCAAAGAAGCTAAGTGCGTCAGGGTGGGCACCTGTGGAGCCCAGTGTACCTCGGAGAAAGAGATTTAACAACGGTAAGTTCTTACCATAAATCTCGTTTTCTGCTGCGGGGTACACTGGGCTCCACAGGGAATAACATCGGGGATATCCTAAAGCAGTTCCTTATTGGAGGGGACGCACTGTAGCGGGCACAAGCACCCGGCATCCAAAGGAGCATCCTTGGAAGCGAAAGAATCGAAGGCATAGAAACTAATGAACATGTTCACTGAGGACCACGTATCCGCCTTGCACAACTGTTCAAGGGTCGAACCACGGCGGGCCGCCCAAGAAGGTCCAACAGACCGAGTAGAATGGGCCTTAATGGTAGCAGGAGCTGGAAGACCAGCCTGTACATAAGCATGTGCAATCACCATTCTAATCCATCTGGCCAAGGTCTGCTAATTAGCAGGCCAGCCACGTTTGTGAAAACCAAACAGTACGGAGAGATTCAGACTTCTCTTCAGATAAATACGGAGAGTCCGTACCACATCCTAAGACCGCTCTCCAGAAGACAACTCCGGAGAATTAAAAGGCAGGAACCACAATCTCCTGGTTAAGGTGGAAGGAAGACACCATCTTAGGTAGGTAACCAGGGCGTGTTCTAAGAACTGCCCGATCACGGTGAAAAATCAGATAGGGGGACTTACAGGATAAGGCACTCAGGTCTGAAACGCGTCTAGCAGAGGCAATGGCTAGCAGAAACAAGACCTTAAGGGAAAGCCACTTAAGATCTGCGGATGCAAGAGGTTCAAATGAAAAAGTCTTGCAAGGCATCCAAGACCACCGACAAATCCCAAGGGGCCACAAGTGGGACATAAGGAGGCTGAATACCCAACACAACCTGAGTGAATGTATGAACATCAGGCAGAGATGCAATTTTTCTCTGAAACCATACCGACAAAGCAGAAATATGAACTTTGCGGGAGGCTAGACGAAGACCTAAGTCCAGGCTGTACTAAATTTGTAAGCGTCATGATTGTTATTTGCGCACCAAGCAAAGTAAGAATTCCAGACCCTATGGTAAATCCGAGCAGAAGTCGGCTTACGGGCCTTCAACATAGTTTGAATGACCACCTCCGAAAAACCCTTGGCCCTCAGTACAGAAGCTTCAAGAGCCACGCCGTCAAAGCCAATCGGGCCAGATCCTGGTAGACACAAGGGCCCTGAATGAGGAGGTCTGGTCATTGTGGAAGTAGAAGGGGACGCCCTAGAGAGAGGCCCTGTAGGTCTGAGAACCAATGCCGTCTGGGCCACGCGGGAGCAATCAGACGTAATATGCCGACTTCTTGTTTGAACTTCCTTATCACTCTGGGAAGTAGAGACACTGGAGGGAACACATATGGCAACCGAAAGTTCCACAGGATTGCCAGTGCATCCACGAATGCTGCTTGAGGATCCCTTGTTCTTGCTCCGAAGACCGGAAACTTGTGGTTGTGTCGAGAAGCCATCAGATCTACATCCGGAGTGCCCCACTTGTCCACTAGGAGTTTAAATATTTCTGGATGGAGGCTCCATTCCCTGGCGTGCACGTCCTGATGACTGAGAAAATCCGCATCCCAGTTGAGGACCTCCGGGATGAACACCGCCGATATGGCTGGTAGATGGCATTCCGCCCACTGAAAAATCCTTGATACTTTCCTCATTGCCATGCGGCTTCGAGTGCCGCCTTGATGATTTATGTACGCTACTCTTGGTGGCGTTGTCCGACTGTACCTGAACAGGTCTGTTCTGAATTAGATGCTGGGTCAGGTTCCGCAGTTCCATAATGTTTATTGGGAGGCGAGCTTCCTCCTTGGTCCACCGACCCTGAAGGGAGTGTTGCTCCAACACCGCACCCCAGCCTCTCAGACTGGCATCCATCGTCAGAAGGACCCAGTTGGAGATCCAGAAGGGACGACCCCCGCTCAAACGTCGGTCCTGCAGCCACCAGCTCAGTGACAGACAGACCTCCAGAGACAAGGAGATCATGTGAGGCCTGATCCGGTGAGACAGGCCGTCCCATTTGGCAAGAATCAGTTTCTGCAGAGGGCGTGAATGGAATTGAGCGTACTCCACCATGTCGAAAGCCAACACCATGAGACCTAGCACTTGCATCGCCGAATGTATTGACACTTGCGGACGAGATAGGAAGCATCGAATCTTGTCCTGAAGCTTCAGGACCTTCTCCTGAGACAAGAACAACCGCTGGTTGCGGGTGTCCAACAACGCTCCCAGGTGCACCATGCTCTGCTCAGGGACCAGGGAAGATTTCTTCCAGTTGATGAGCCACCCGTGGACTTGCAGAAACTGGATAGTCAGATCCAGATGGCGTAGGAGAACTTCCGGGGAATTTGCCAGGATCAACAAGTCGTCCAGATACGGTAGGATCCTGACCCCTTGACGGCGGAGTACAGCAGTCATCACCGCCATGACCTTGGTGAAGACTCGCGGAGCCGTGGTCAAGCCAAAGGATAACGCCTGAAATTGGTAATGGAGGTTGCCCACAGCAAACCTCAGGTACTGCTGATGCGACATTGCAATAGGAATATGCAGGTAAGCATCCTGTATGTCCAGGGAGACCATATAATCCCCAGGTTCCAAGGCCAGAACAATAGAGCGAACGGTTTCCATACGAAACTTGGAAACCCTGACAAATTTGTTCAAGGACTTGAGGTTGAGAATGGGCCGGGAAGACCCATTCGGTTTCAGGACTAGGAACAGTGGTGAATAGTACCCCTTGCCTCTCTGAGCCAGAGGCACTTGTACTACCACTCCTGTGTCCAGGATGGACTGTACCACCGAATGAAGGGTTTTTGCCCTCACCTGTTCCGAAGGGACGCCTGTCAGGCAAAATCCATGAGGGGGACGTTTCTTGAAGGATACGGCGTAACCTCCAGGAAGGAATTCCCGTACCCAGGCATCGGAAGTGGTCTTCAACCATTCCTGGGTAAACCCTAGAAGTCGGCCCCCCACCCCGGGAACCCCCAGGGGGAGGCCCGCCCCGTCATGCGGCAGGCTTGTCAGTTTTGGAAGCAGGCTGACGGGCGGCCCAGGCCCGTATGTGTTTGGGCTTAGTAGGTTTGGAAGTGTGACCATGTTTCGGGTACGCCTGACCTTTTGCTTTTCCTGGAGGACGAAAGGAACGAGAGGAAGTACTCTTAGCCTTCGGCGCCGAAGGAGCAGTACTAGGCAGACATGCCGTTTTAGCAGAAGCTAAGTCAGCCACTATCTTGTTGAGGTCTTCTCCAAAAAGAACGTCTCCCTTAAAAAGGGAGCCCCTCCATGGTTTTCTTGGGAGTGCAGATCAACGGACCAGGACCGAAACCAAAGAATCCAACGAGCCAGGATAGATGTAGTAGAAGCCTTTGCCACCAGAATACCGGCATCAGAAGCCGCCTCCTTCACATAATATGAAGCTGTGACAATATACCGACAGGCATTGTCTAGCGTGATCAGAAGCATTGGAAGGCAACTCTGCCTCCAACTCCTGGGCCCACGCCTCAATGGCCTCTGCAGCCCAAGTTGTGGGTCTATGCGCAGCACCAGTTAGGGTGTAAATGGTCTTTAAACAACCCTCCACACGCTTATCCGTCGGATCCTTCAGAGATGTGATGGGTATTCACAGGCAGAGCTAAGGATACTACCAGCTGCGCCACTTGCGAATCCACTGGTGGGGGTGTTTCCCAATTTTTACTTCGCTCTGCAGCAAGATAATGAATTTCTTACCTGGAGTTCCCAGAATTTCTGACGTATGTCCGCTAAGTGGTCAGAGTGAGGTAAAACTTGCTTAACCACTTTCTTACGTTTGAACCTGTCCGGTTTCTTAGGAACGGCATCAGGCTCTGATTCATCACTGATCTGAAGAATCAACCTGATCGCTCCAACAAGTCAGGAACATACACCTGCGACCCAGCCTGGCCCGTTTAGATGACCCCTTGGTCTTAGGCGTGCGAGAGTCAGATTTCTTTTTTGACAGTGACTGGTTTAAATGTTGTAACTAACTGGAGATTTGATCTGCCCAGGGCAGATTAACTGCAGGGACCATCACAGGAGGTCCCATAGGGGGAGTAAGTTTAGTTACAAGCGTAGTCAATATAGAGGAAAATGTAGCCCAAGGTGGGTAATTTTGAACCCCCGTTGCCACTATTCCACTGGGGGGTAGGGAACCCCCAGAATCTGAACTCTCTGCTGTCAAGTTTTCCTCAAACATGCCTGCAGCGTCACCTCCACACACTGTGGGATCAGCTCCAGCTCTGTTGCCCCAATGTCTGTAGCTGACATAGCCAAAAGCACAATCTCAGGCAACACAGTACAATATCAGCAGCAATACACCTGACAAGCTTATATATATTCCGCAAACAGGGAATTCAAGAGGTATATGGTGACTAAAGATCACAAAGAAACATACACAATGAGTATATCTTGTGAGACGCCTATATCAGATAATAAACCTGACGCACTGAGCCCCCTCAGGTCATAGAATATAGGGATAGCAATCTGAGTGAGACACACAAAATGGAGGTCACAGCAGCTACATTCACACACATATAGTCACAATGTACAATGCAGAAATTATGACATGCAATAAAACTGCACTGGACTAGCAATACAAAGTAATACTCAGTATAGCTATATAATTAGTAGATATATCAATGCACAGTAAAGACTGGATGTATATCACAGGGTACTTGTACTATATAACCCTGACCAAATGCACCGTTTCTTAACTAACACTGTCAACAGACATGTAGAATACTTAAGTGTCTTGTAAAATGTGCAGCGCTGACATGCAGGCGGCTTTACAAAGGAGTATTTGCCCAAACAGTCCCAGGTACTGTGCTGCTCTGTGTAATGGCGCCCAAACACTGACTGGGAGTGAGGGAGAGAGATATATGCAGCTCCAGGGCTGGAACATTACCGTAAATGGTGCCCTGGGGCTGGGGGAGGGCTACAGGTCTAAGCCTTATCCCCCTGCTGGACCTCACCACTGGTACTATAGGCTGTAATAAAAATGCTTTTTATGAGGAAAAAACCGACCTGTGCCCTTGCCCTGGTGGTTTAGTACAGTCCCTGCTCGACCACAGTGTCCATGCCAGCGAGCGGCCCGCCTCCCAACGGCCGCGCCGGACCGCAATTTCAGCGGGACCCGTCTAGGGGACCCACTTACCTCCTCCCTGAGTGCGGCCACGTGATCCAGGAGAACTTCGTCGAGTGTGTGACTAACGAGGAGCAAACCGGAGCCTCCGCTGTAAGTACCCGGCAACCATGGCGCGGGAGTATACAGCGCCGCTGGCGGAGGTGATGGCGCTGCAGCAGGAGATGTCAGACTGAAGTCTTCGATCTTCGCTTAGAAAAGCTCTCTAAGGGCTCTCCAGCAGCCCACCTGTTGTATGCCTGCTTACTGCATGGCACCAACTACAAAACTGAGCTCCTGTGCTCGGAGGTGGGGTTATAGAGGAGGCTGCGCTATGCATCTTGGGAACAGTCAAAGCTTTGAGCCTGTTGGTGCCTCGGATCAAGATCCTACTCTACACCCCAATGTTATTCCCTGTGGAGCCGCCCAGTGTACCCCACAGCAGAAACAGAAAGTACCCTATCAGCGCAGAAAGCTGGTGGTCCCATTACCCTGGGTGAATTACCCTCTGGCGTATTAAAGGCGACTACACAAGGATGGTGGTGGTAGTGGTGGTCTTTTGCTAATAATACAAACTGGATGGGGCGGGCTAGGGGTGCTGCGGAGCCTAACTTTCTGCAATCACTCAAAGGGGGTCATTTAGATTGCATATGAGACCACTGGTACAGATTTTTGGTAGTTTGTCCAAGCGCAAGACCCGTTCTGTGAGTGTGCAAGTGGGTCCTGCGGCATAGGTCACACGTCTGCATCAGATCGCCATTGATTGACCGTCTAATGCCATTTCACTTGCGTATCCTCCAAAGCGGTTAAGCTTGATTTGAAAAATCGTTGGGGAGGAGCACCGTCGAACTCCAGCTTGTAGCCCTGAGAAATTAGGTCCTTGACCCAGGTATCCTGGCAGGAACTCTCCCAATCACGGCTGAAGTGAGGCAGTCGAGCGCCCACCTCGAGATTCCCTCGAGGTGGGTGGGCACAGTCATGCTGAGGACTTAGTGGAAGCAGAACTGGTGCTCTGTTCCTGATAAATGGTCTTGTCTTACCTCTGATGCCTCTAGCCGCATTGGAGGCACCTCTGGCCCTAGATCGAAATCTGTTAGACCGAAAGGACTGAACAGATGGCCCCGGGTAGGAACGCCTAGCCGGTGGGGCCCCAAAGGGGAGAAACATGGATTTCCCCGCAGTAACCTTAAAAATCCACGTATCCAACTCAACCCCGAAGAGCCATTTTCCAGAAAAGGGGAGAGATTCCACACTGCGCTTGAATTCTGCGTCCGCTAGCAATTAACGCAACCACAAGGCCCTGGGCGCCGACACTGCCATGACAGAGGTCCTAGCATTAATATTGCCCATCTCCTTGAGCGAGTTGTGCTTCAGGAGAGTCACCGTAGTGACCAGAGGCATATCGCCGTAGATGCCCTCCTGAATTTGAGAAGCCCACGTATGAATGGCATGGGTCATCCAGCAACCCGCTATGACCGGCCTTTGCGATACACCTGCTGCTCTGTAGATAGGCTTTAGTGTAGTATCTATTTTTCTGTCCCCAGGGTCCTTTATGGTAAAAGAGCACGGGGCAGCAGCACCGCCTTTTTAGACAGTCGAGAGACTGATACGTCAACCCCCGGGGGTTCTTCCCAGAATTTTCTACATTCAGGAGCAAATGGGAAAGTGTGCAAAAATCTTTTTGACACTTGGTATTTTTTGTCTGGATTTTTCCAGGCTAACTTAAACAGGTCATCTAACTCTGCAAAATCATGGAAAGTGACATTAGGCTAGTTCGGTGTAAAGAAAAACGACTGCTGTGACGCAGTGTCCTCTAGAGGGAGTTTTAACACGTCCCGTATAGCCAGAATGAGGGGTTCAATACCCTGAGCAGAAGTGGAATCCCTACTAACGGGACACACGTTCTACCCATCCTCTTGTATAGCATCATCTGAATCAGAGAGTAGAGTAGGTAAACCACGCTTTTGTGGTCCTGAGTTAGAGAGGGTGGGGGGTGGGGGGGCTGTGTGACATCTGCCCTGGCAACTAGGTCTGCAATAGCCTGCTGTAGTAGCTGAGTTTTTTTGACCATTAGCTCTGAGTTGTGATGACATATCAGACATCATAGTTTTAATGGAACCTAGCCAGAAAGGCTCTTAACCCTCTCCCCCAGCCCACTCACTGAGTTGTGAAGATTGTCTGCATTGTTCACGATACAGAATCATATAAGGGAGAGATCTGGTGTGGCATACACTGCATAGTGTGTGTTTACCATGTTCACAGTAAAGCACGATTACATACACATACACACAGACAAGTAATAACTTAGCAAGCCTGCCCTTACTGTATGTGAGAGGGGGATAGAGAAAGGAGACCAGCACACCCCAGCTACACAGCCCCAGTGAGGACGTAAGCTGTTATATCACAGTGAAACACCGATGATTACTGTCCTTTACAGAACACAGATTGTGTATAACAGCGGCTCTCCCCCATTGCTACACCCTGTACCAGTTTTCCAGCGTTTTCCGAGTGTCTGCAGGAGCGATGTGTGCCTGCTGCTGCAGTAAGCAGAGGAAGGCGCCAAAATACCGCTGGTCCCACTCTGAGGTAGCTCCACCCCCCTCCAATGGCGCCGGAGCTGCAGTGTTTTTTATACTGGCAATGTCTCCCAAATAGCTTAAAAACATCACACAAGTGCTAGTTTAAGCAACCGCTAGCCAGCGTACACAGGGGGCTATAGCGGGTCCCCCCCCCAAGGAGGGTACTGTATGCCTCATCTGCGTGTCAGCCACACCATTAACTGTTGTCACCTTCAGGCTATTGTTAAGGGTGTGCGGCGTGCTGCGATTACGACAGTTAAGGTGCAGTGCCCCGCTGTACAAACAACCTCTCAGGGCGGTGGTCCTGCAGCGGGGAAGCAGCTCTGACACCTCGCAATGCCGGTGACCATCCTCCCCCTAACTCCCATGGTGCAGGTATGCTGTTGCCCAAACAGAATACCGAAAATAACAAAGATTGAAAAAGAAACTGAAGAAAACTCTATGGAGCTCCAGAGTGTGCATCCTCTCCTGGGGGAACTTTTTTCTAAACTGCTTGTGGGAGGGAGCATAGAGAGGAGGAGACAGCACACCAAGTGAAGAAATTTAAAGTGAACCGGCTCCTTTGCACCCCTTCTATACCCCATTGTACTAAGTCTCCCCAATATCCCTTATGGATGCTAGAGAAACTAAAATTTACAATTCGAAGTTGACAAAATTATGAACTGTTCAATGACTTGTTCCATGTGTGTGTTAAAAGAGCAGGATTTTATATTTATAATTTGAATTCAAATTAATCAATTTAAATAAAACTTACCGATTATTTTTGGTTGAGGCTTTCGAGTCCCTCTGTATATACTGACCCAACTCCAGCAAGCTGAACCAATGAGAGAACTCCTGATGGCGGTAGTGAACGATACAAGTATTAAGAGCCACATTACTCTGAACATCAATAGAGGTGACCTGATGAACGGAACATAAAATTACATTGAAAGCTATTTCCTGGTATTAACAATGCCAAAATATTAACAGACAAAAAAAAACAAACCCAAAAACATTTTTTTTTTTAATCATAGAATTTTCTAGTTACAACATTTAGGTTAGTTGCTCAAAAAATATTTAAATTCCAAATGTAATGTTTAATCCCAGTTGAAATAATGGGGAAAAAAATTATGTGACAGTTTACAGCAATGTCTGTAGATGTTCTGAAAAAAAAAAAGAAAGGGCAATGCTGAAATCCACCACTCTCTACTATATCAATAGTAGGTGCAGTGATGTACAGTGCATACAGAAAGTATTCACAGCGCTTCACTTTTTCCACATTTTTTGTTATGTTACAGCCTTATTCCAAAACGGAATAAATTCATTTTTTCCCTCAAAATTCTACACACAATACCCCATAATGACAACATGAAAAAAAAATGTAGTAAATTTTTGCAAATGACAAAAAACTATGAAATCACATGTACCTAAGTATTCACAGGGCTTTCCCATGAAGCTCAAAATTGAGCTCAGGTGCATCCTGTTTCCACTGATCATCCTTGAAATGTTCCTACAGCTTAACTGGAGTCCACATGTGGTAAATTCAGTTGATTGGACATGATTTGGAAAGGCACACACCTGTCTATATAAGGTACCTCACTTGACAGTGCATGTCTGAGCACAAACCAAGCATAAAGTCAAAGGAATTGTTTGTTGACCTCCGAGACAGGATTGTCTCAAGACACAAATCTGGGGAAGGTTACAGAAAAATATCTGCTGCTGAAGATCCCAATGAGCACAGAGGCCTCCATCATCCATAAATGGAAGAACCACCAGGACTCTTCCTAGAGCTGGCCGGCTGTCTAAACTGAGCGAACGGGGTAGAAGAGCCCTAGTCAGGGAGGTGACCAAGAACCCGATGGTCACTCTGTCAGAGGTACAGCATTCCTCTGTGGAAAGAGGAGAACCTGCCAGAAGAACAACCATCTCTGCAGCAATCCACCAATCAGGCCTGTATGGTAGGGTGGCCAGACAGAAACCACTCCTTAGTAAAAAGCACATGCAGCCCGCCTGGAGTTTGCCAAAATGCACCTGAAGAACTCAGACCATGAGAAACAAAATTGTCTGGTCTGATGAGACAAAGATTGAACTCTTTGGCGTGAATGCCAGGCGTCATGTTTGGAGGAAAGCAGGCACCGCTCATCACCAGGCCAATACCATCTCTACAGTGAAGCATGGTGGTGGCAGCCTAATGCTGTGGGGAAGTTTTTCAGCAGCAGGAACTGGGAGACTAGTCAGGATAGATGGAAAGATGAATGCAGCAATGTACAGAGACATCCTGGATGAAAACATTCTCCAGAGCGCTCTTGACCTCAGTCTGGGGTGACGGTTCATCTTTCAGCAGGACAACAATCCTAACTAAGCACACAGCCAAGATATCAAAGGAGTGGCTTTAGGACAACTCTGTGAATATCATTGAGTAGCCCAGCCAGAACACAGACTTTAATACGATTGAACATCTCTGGAAAGATTTGAAAATGGCTGTGCACAGACGCTTTCCATCCAACCTGATGGAGCTTGAGAGGTGCTGCAAAGAGGAATGGGCGAAACTGCCAAAAGATAGGTGTGCCAAGCTTGTGGCATCATATTCAAAAAGACTTGAGGCTGTAATTGCTGCCAAAGGTGCATTAACAAAGTACTGAGCAAAGGCTGTGAATACTTATGTACATGTGATTTCTTAGTTTTTAATTTTTCATAAATTTGCAAAAATCTCAAAAAAAACTCCACACACATTGTCATTATGCGGTATTGTGTGTAGAATTTGAGGGAATTTTTTTTATTTATTCCATTTTGGAATAAGGCTGTAACATAACAAAACGTGTAAAAAGTGAAGCACTGAGTACTTTCCAGATGCACTGTAGGTGGCCAGCTTAATCATAATAAGGGAGCAGTGCGAGTGACACGTCACACAGTCACCAGCATCCCCATAGGCATACAGGGCAAACATACATCTTGATTTGATTAATTGCTTTTTGGTGGCTCCAAAGAACATCCCTGCTGTATGGATACAGAGGGGGAGATCTAGCATATCTTGGAGAGATGAAGCAAACATATGGCTGAGACTGCCAGATCAGAAATATTTTACAATATTGAGGCTACATCCAAAGGCATCGCATATATATATATATATATATATATATATATATATATATATATATATATATATATATATATATATATATATATATATATATATATATAAAAAAAAAAGTTTGTCGGAATCAGACTGCATGCACAAAGCCAACTGCTCAGTCTAAGATTCCAGAGCCTTGTTTAACCAGGCAATAGCCAATGATGGACGTAAAGAAGCTCCTGTGAAAGAAAAAATAATATTTTAAACCCATCGGTAAATCTTTTTCTCCTAGTCCGTAGAGGATGCTGGGGACTGCGTAAGGACCATGGGGTATAGACGGGCTCCGCAGGAGACATGGGCATTCTAAAGACTTTAGGATAGAATGGGAGTGCACTGGCTCCTCCCTCTTTGCCCCTCCTCCAGACCTCAGTTAGAGAAACTGTGCCCAGAGGAGACGGACAGTACGAGGAATGGATTTTTGTTAATCTAAGAGCAAGATTCATACCAGCCCACACCATCCACACCGTATAACCTGGAATATACGTAACCAGTTAACAGTATGAACAAAACAGTGTCAGCCAACGACTGATCTTAACTGTAACATAACCCTTATGTAAGCAACAACTATATACAAGTCTTGCAGAATTTTGTCCGCACTGGGACGGGCGCCCAGCATAGTCTACGGACTAGGAGAAAAAGATTTACCGGTAGGTTTAAAATATTATTTTCTCTTACGTCCTAGAGGATGCTGGGGACTCTGTAAGGACCATGGGGATTATACCAAAGCTCCAAACCGGGCGGGAGAGTGCGAATGACTCTGCAGCACCGATTGAGCAAACATGAGGTCCTCATCAGCCAGGGTATCAAACTCGTAGAATTTTGCAAAAGTGTTTGAACCCGACCAAGTAGCCGCTGGGCAGAGCTGTAAAGCAGAGACTCCTCGGGCAGCCGCCAAAGAAGAGCCCACCTTCCTAGTGGAATGGGCCTTTACAGAATTAGGTACCGGCAATCCAGCCGTAGAATGAGCCTGCTGAATCGTGTTACAGATCCAGCGAGCAATAGTCTGCTTAGAAACAGGAGCGCCAACCTTGTTGGCCGCATACAGGACAAACAGAGATTCTGTTTTCCTAATCCGAACTCTGCTCTATCCACATGGAAAACGAGATAGGGGCTCTAATGAGACAAGGCCGCCAATTCGGACACCCGCCTTGCAGATGCCAAGGCCAACAACATGACCACCTTCCAAGTGAGAAACTTTAAATCAACCGTTTGCAGAGGCTCAAACCAGTGAGATTTTAGGAACTGTAACACTACGTTAAGGTCCCATGGCGCCACTGGGGGCACAAAAGGGGGCTGGATGTGTAGCACTCCCTTTACCAAAGTCTGGACTTCTGGGAGAGAAGCCAATTCTTTCTGGAAGAATATAGATAGGGCCGAAATCTGTACCTTAATGGAGCCTAACTTTAGGCCCATATCCACTCCTGTCTGTAGAAAGTGGAAAAACCGGCACAAATGGAAATCTTCTGTAGAAGCATTCTTGGCTTCACACCAAGAAACATACTTCCTCCAGATACGGTGATAATGTTTTCGCTGTCACCTCCTTCCTAACCTTTATCAGAGTAGGGATGACTTTTTCCAGAATACCCTAACCGCGGTAAGTCTTGGAACACGCAGGGCCCCTGCTGCAACAGGTCCTCCCTGCGAGGAAGAGGCCATGGATCTTCTGTGAGCAGTTCCTGAAGATCTGAATACCAGGCCCTTCGAGGCCAATCTGGAACAATGAGTATTGTCTGCACTCTGTTTCGTCTTATGATTCTCAATATTTTTGAGATGAGAGGAAGAGGAGGGAATTCATAGACCGACTGAAACACCCATGGTGTCACCAGGGCGTCCACCGCTACTACCTGAGGGTCCCTTGACCTGGCACAATACCTCCAAAGCTTGAGGCGTGACGCCATCATGTCTATTTGAGGAAGTCCCCAAAGACTTATTATTTCTGGAAAAACGTCTTGATGAAGTCCCCACCTCCTGGATGGAGATCGTGTCTGCGGAGGAAGTCTGCTTCCCAGTTGTTCACTCCCGGAATGAATACTGCTGACAGAGCGCTTACGTGATTTTCTGCCCAGCGCAAAATCCAGGTGGCTTCCGCCATCGCCACTCTGCTCCTTGTCCCGCCTTGGCGGTTTACATGAGCCACGGCTATGACGTTGTCTGATTGAATCAGAACCGGTAGGTCGCGAAGAATATTCTCCGCTTGTCGTAGGCCGTTGTACATGGCCATCAATTCCAGTATGTTGATGTGTAGACAAGACTCCTGGCTTGACCACAGTCCCTGAAAATTCCTTCCTTGTGTGACTGCTCCCCATCCTCAGAGGGTCGCGTCCGTGGTCACCAGAACCCAGTCCTGAATGCCGAACCTGCGACCCTCTAGAAAGTGAGCACTCTGCAGCCACCACAGGAGAGACACCCTGGCCCTGGGGGACAGGGTTATTTTCTGATGAATGTGAAGGGGGACCCGGACCACTTGACCAGAAGGCCCCACTGAAAAGTTCTTGCATGAAACCTGCCGAAGGGGATGGCCTCGTAGGTCGCCACCATTTTCCCTAGTATTCGAGTGCATTGATGGACAGACACTCTTTTTGGTTTTAACAGGTCTCTGACCATGTTCTGGAGTTCCTGGGCTTTTTCCATCGGGAGAAAAACCCTCTTTTGTTCTGTGTCCAGAATCATGCCTAAGAAAGACAGCCGAGTCGTTGGAACCAACTGTGACTTTGGTAGATTTAGAATCCAGCCATGTTGCTGTAGTACTCTCAGGGAGAGTGACGCGCTTTTCTGCAACTGTTCCTTTGATCTCGCTTTTATCAGGAGATCGTCAAAGTACGGGATAATTGTGACTCCTTGCCTGCGCAGGAGCACCATCATTTCCGCTATTGCCTTGGTGAACACCCACGGGGCCATGGAAAGCCCAAACGGCAACATCTGAAACTGGTAATGACAGTCCTGTACCGCGAATCTCAGGTATGCCTGATGAGGAGGATATATGGGTAAGTGAAGGTATGCATCCTTTATGTCTAGTGACACCATAAAATCCCCCCCTTCCAGGCTGGAGATAACTGCCCTGAGCGATTCCATCTTGAACTTGAACCTTTTTAAGTACAGGTTCAGGGATTTTAAATTTAGAATGGGTCTGACCGAGCCATCCGGTTTCGGGACCACAAATAGGGTTGAATAGTACCCTTTTCCCTGATGTATTAGGGGAACCTTGATAATCACTTGCTGTTGACACAGCTTTTTGAATTGCCGCTAAAACGATCTCCCTCTCTGGGGGAGAAGCTGGTAAAGCCGATTTGAAGAATCGGCGAGGAGGCACGTCTTCGAATTCCAGCTTGTAGCCTTGGGATACTATTCCCATCGCCCAAGGATCCACGTCCGACTGACCCCAGACGTGGCTGAAGAGTCGAAGATGTGCCCCCACTCATATATAAGACTGCGTCTTTGATGTGACCTAAGGTCAACAAAATGGTATCCCTCTCTAGGGTATCAATATCAGCTGACAAGGTATCTGTGTGTATTGGAGACGGTAGCACCACCTTCTTGGATAAGCGCGTTAAAGCCTTGTCCACCCTGGGCGTGTATTCCCACCGTACCCTGTCATGTGCAGGGAAAGGATACGCCATAAGAATTCTCTTGGGAATCTGCAGGTTTTTTTGTCTGGAGTTTCCCAAGCTTGTTCAAATAATGCGTTCAGCTCATGAGATGGGGGAAATGTTACCTAAGGTTTCTTTTCCTTAAACCTGTGTACCCTCGTGTCAGGGACAGAGGGGTCATCAGTGATATGCAAAACATCTTTTATTGCAATAATCATATAATGAATACTTTTGGCCACCCTTGGGTGTAACCTTGCATCATCGTAGTCGACACTGGAGTCAGAATCCGTGTCGGTATCAGTGTCTGCTATTTGGGATAGGGGACGTTTTTGAGACCCTGAAGGGCCCTGTGACACAGTTAAAGCCATGGATTGACTCCCTGCTTTTTCCCTGGACTCTCCTTTGTCCAATCTCTTATGTAATAAAGACACATTTGCATTTAAAACATTCCACATGTCCAACCAATCAGGTGTCGGCGTTGCCGACGGAGACACCACAATCATCTGCTCCACCTCCTCCTTAGATGAGCCTTCCGCTTCAGACATGCCGACATCCCCACACACTCAGGGATATATCTATATGGAGACAGTTCCCCCAATAAGGCCCTTTGGAGAGACAGAGAGAGAGTATGCCAGCACACACCCAGCGCCACCAGACCGGAATAAAATCCCAGTAGTACAGCGCTTTTATAGTAATATAAATATATATATATATATATATATATATATATATATATATATATATATATATATATATATATATATATATATATATATATATATATATATATATATATATATATATACACACACACACACACATATACACACACACACACTTCACTGCGCCATTTACATGTGCCCCCCCCCCCCTCTCTTTTATGCCCCCTGTAACCGTGCTCAGTAGGGGAGAGTCCGGGGAGCCAGCTTCAGCAGTGTGCTGTGGAGAAAATGGCGCTGGTTAGTGCTAGAAGGATCAAGCCCCGCCCCCTCACCGGCGGGCTTCGGTCCCGCTCAAATTATTTATACTGGCGGGGGTTTATTAATATACTGCCTCTGCAGTATCTATTTTATATGCCAGTGTCCCTTGAGGTTAATAATGTTGCCCAGGGCGCCCCCCCTGCGCCCTGCACCCGTACAGTGCCTGTTGTGTGTGATCTGTGTGGGAGCAATGGCGCGCAGCGTTACCAATGCGCGTTACCTCAGTGAAGATCATGAAGTCTTCTGCCGCCTTTGAAGTCTTCTTTCTTCTCATACTCACCCGGCTTCTATCTTCCGGCTCTGTGAGGAGGACGGTGGCGCGGCTCCGGGACGAACGGCGAGGGTGAGACCTGCGTTCCGACTCCCTCTGGAGCTAATGGTGTCCAGTAGCCTAAGAAGCAGAGCCTATCATTTAAGAAGGTCTGCTTCTCTCTCCTCAGTCCCACGATGCAGGGAGCCTGTTGCCAGCAGTGCTCCCTGAAAATAAAAAACCTAACAAAAGTCTTTTTCAGAGAAACTCAGGAGAGCTCCCCTGCAGTGCACTAAGTCACCTCTGGGCACAGGATCTAACTGAGGTCTGGAGGAGGGGCATAGAGGGAGGAGCCAGTGCACACCCATTCTATCCTAAAGTCTTTAGAGTGCCCATGTCTCCTGCGGAGCCCGTCTATACCCCATGGTCCTTACGGAGTCCCCAGCATCCCCTAGGACGTAAGAGAAAATAGATTTGAGCAAAGCTTCATTCTCTGTATCACACTAAGTAGGATATCCAATTACCGGTGAATTAACATCGGGTTCGGACTTTTTCCGATGTTTCACCGTTTTTTGTTTTTTTGTTTTTTTACAGGCTATTCAATATGGATTGCACGTAAAAAAAACAAAAAAAACAAACAAAAAAAAAAAACAAAAAAAAAATGACCTCATGAAAACACACAGGTTCAGTGAAACCTATGTGTTGTCACGTGAAAATGGGTCTGTTTCCGGGGAACCGCAGCAACCAGAGTGTTCCGCACCTGCCGCAGTAGCGGCAGGCCGGGACTGCAGGGAGGGTGCCACATCCTAGGAACCGGCACTGATGGCGCTTAACCCCGGCGGGGAAGCCGGGGCAGCGCCACCCCCGAATCCCCCACCCCCAGCCACATGGGGAGCGGACATGTGACCGGAGGTAGCCAGAACTGCAGTGCTGCACCGGGAGCTGTCAGGAGCCAGCACCCGGTGCAGCATCAGGTACCCCCCGATATGTTGTTGCACGTATCGCCTTATCGAGGCTAATTAGATAGCCCCCGGCAGGACAATTAGCCCCGGTAAATTACTAACTGGATATCCCCCTGCAACACAGCCTGCGAAACAGAAGGACCAGTAGCTTTCAAAAGCCTGGGGATAGGAGGCATCTCCCAACGAAAAGTGTCCTCATCTAAGAACGGACAGACCAATTTAAACCGCCTTGGAACCTGAAGGCATCTGTCAGATTTAGCCAGGCTTCTGTCAGTGTATCCTCAAAATTAGAAAATGGCGGAAATGTAAGTACCCATTTCTTTTTACGTTTAAACAGAGAAGACGAGGTACCTACCTCCGAATCCTCTGCCTTCTGAATGTTTAAGAAACACATTTCTTTTTATGCTTAAACAGAGAAGACGAGGTAACTACCTCTGAATCCTCTGCCTCCTGAATGTTTAAGCAGCAACAAACATACTGCTATACTCCACAGGCACTAGGAAACAACTAAAGCTTCAGGGAAGTGGGAGGGGTTATGTTGGATGATGGAGACAATCAGAATAGTCTTCTATTGCCTACTTCTGTGGACCAACCCCCTTAATACAGCTTCAGCTTGCAGTGTCCCCCAGATAGGATGTGTGGAAAATTCTTGTTAATTGTTTGATCACGTAAAGAGCAACAGCACCTTAGCATAAGTTGTGTGCTGGGTATCTTACATAATTACATTTTAATAATTGCAAAATAAAACGGTTTTAATGTTCCTTTGCAAAATGTATACATCATGACAGAAAGTATCCAAACAGTCATTCTAAACCCAACCTCTCACCTGCATACTGGCTTTCAAGTGATTCAAACAGATGATCCTTTGTCGACTCTGTGACAGTAGTAGACCATCTGGAAAGTTCACAGACAATGTTATATTAGGTTACACAGCTACAGTAGGCCCCTGACCCATCAACATAGCTTTATAATAGATTTATCACAGGTCCGTTTGCAACAGTTTTTTTTATTGTAGCTATGGACAGAATATCCAACAAATAGGATTCTTCATTAAACATAAGAGTCTATTCCTTGTACAATGACAAGTTCAGATACAGTAGATTAATACTTTGATAAGACTATGCTTGCAAATGCTTTTATTTTAAGTTCTCTATGCCAGTACAAATTTCCACTCCTAGCACTAGTTCAGCTGTCAATCTCAGATATATTACCTTCAATTAGGAGTTCAGAGCTCATCTGTGCCAGTTCTGAGTTGCCAATGAACTTTCGCATGGGCAACTGATCCTCCTCCCGCATATAGAAAAACTGCAGCAGTTTGAGAGTCCAGTTTAAGTGCCTAGAAATAAGCAGAGGGTTGAATCCTGTAAATTAAGTGAACTAAGGGGGTAATTCCAAGTTGATCGCAGCAGGAAATTTTTTAGCAGTTGGGCAAAACCATGTGCACTGCAGGGGGGGTCAGATATAACATGTGCAGAGAGAGTTAGATTTGGGTTGGTTATTTTGTTTCTGTGCAGGGTAAATACTGGCTGCTTTATTTTTACACTGCAATTTAGATTGCAGATTGAACACACCACACCCAAATCTAACTCTCTCTGCACATTGTCAAAGTTGAAAAATATTGCAGTACACACATCACGTACAAACTACACACAGATGGCCTCCGTGCGTGTACTTGTTCTGCCGTGCGTGCGCATATTCGCAGTTTGCGTATGGTCGCTCCCGCGGTCCTGCGCATTAGCGTGTGGTATGAGTATTTACGGTAGAGTTTGTGGACGCATGGAAAAGCTAAAAAAACACATTACATAATTAATCCAAATAGTGCACAATGTACACAGTCTCCCTGCAGGGACAGAACAAGGTTATAAGGTGGTGTTTGGTATCCAGCTGTAGGGTATTTTAAGGGTAATATTCCGGTGTTGGTTGGCAGAAGATCGCACGTTCCTGCGAATAGTTATGTGCAGGAGCAGAATATAGATATAAACTGTATATTAGGTATGCAGCGGGAACCCAGAGGAGACCACCCACAAGTGCATCTTGAACAGACATCGCCCACCTATTCAAACCAACCTATGACCTCTCGTGTACTGTAAATGATCATCCCTGTGTCCAATGGACAAAGATTACAGTATCCATTGTGTTAAGTTTTGGAAGATTGTATAAAAGGAGCCAGCTGCAGGCCTGGTCACACAAGACTCTAAAAGTTATCTATCTAGATGACCGAGGACCAGACTGGGTAGCGCGGCAAAAACCAAACAAGTATGTACCATTGACTGTAGCCATTATTCTTTGTATTGTATTGCTTTGTTATTGTAACCCCCTTTCAGTAATAATATGTTGTGGTGTCGGAACCCAGCATTTTAAATACAAACCGGTGTCGTGTTTTCCTTTCCCTGCTAAGGTTATAATAAGAATTTACTTACCGTCAAACGCAGCCGCGGTAAGTCTTGGAACAGACAGGGTCCTTGCTGGAGCAGGTCCCTTCTTAGAGGTAGAGGCTACGGATCCTCCGTGAGCATCTCTTGAAGTTCCGGTTACCAAGTCCTTATTGGCCAATCCGGAGCCACGAATATAGTGCTTACTCCTCTCCATCTTATCAATCTCAGTACCTTGGGTATGAGAGGCAGAGGAGGGAACCCCTACACTGATTGGTACACCCACGGTGTTACCAGAGCCTTTACAGCTATTGACTGAGGGTCCCTTGACCTGGCGCAATACCTGTCGAGTTTTTCCCAACGGTTTATAATCATGTGGAGGTCTTCTGGGTGAAGTTCCCACTCTCCCGGGTGGAGGTCGTGCTGAGGAAATCTGCTTCCCAGTTGTCCACTCCCGGAATGAATACTGCTGACAGTGCTATCACATGGTTTTCCGCCCAGCGAAGAATCCTTGCAGCTTCTGCCATTGCCCTCCTGCTTCTTGTGGCACCCTGTCTGTTTACGTGGGTGACTGCCGTAATGTTGTCCGACTGGATCAACACCGGCTGACCTTGAAGCAGAGGTCTTGCTAAGCTTAGAGCATTGTATATGGCCCTTAGCTTCAGATATTTATGTGAAGTGATGTCTCCAGGCTTGACCATAAGCCCTGGATATTCCTTCCCTGTGTGACTGCTCCCCAGCCTCGCAGGCTGGCATCCGTGGTCACCAGGACCCAGTCCTGAATGCCAAATCTGCGGCCCTCTAGAAGATGAGCACTCTGCAACCACCACAGGAGGGATACCCCTGTCCTTGGTGACAGGGTTATCCGCTGATGCATCTGAAGATGCGACCCGGACCATTTTTCTAGTAGGTCCCACTGGAAAGTCCTTGCGTGGAATCTGCCAAATGGGATTGCTTCGTAGGAAGTCACCATTTTTACACAGAACCCTTGTGCATTGATGCACTGAGACTTGGCTTGGTTTTAGGAGGTTCCTGACTAGCTCGGATAACTCCCTGGCTTTCTCCTCCGGGAGAAACACCTTCTTTCTGGACTGTGTCCAGGATCATCCCTAGGAACAGAAGACAAGTCGTCGGAACCAGCTGCGATTTTGGAATATTGAGAATCCAATCGTGCTGCCGCAACACTACCTGAGATAGTGCTACACTGACCTCCAACTGTTCCCTGGATCTTACCCTTATCAGGGAATCGTCCAAGTAAAGAATAACTAAAATTCCCTTCCTTCGAAGGAATATCATCATTTCGGTCCTTACTTTAGTAAAGACCCGGGGTGCCGTGGACCATCCCTACGGCAGCGTCTGAACTGATAGTGACAGTTCTGTACCATAACCTGCGGTACCCTTGGTGAGAAGGGTAAAAAAAATTTTTTTGACATGAAGGTAAGCATCCTTGATGTCCCGAGACATCATGTAGTCCCCTTCTTCCAGGTTCGCAATCACTGCTCTGAGTGACTCAATCTTGAATTTGAACCTCTGTATTCAAAGATTTTAGATTTAGAATCGGTCTCACCGAGCCGTCTGGCTTCGGTACCACAATAGTGTGGAATAATACCCCGTTTCCTTTTGCAGGAGGGGTACCTTGATTATCACCTGCTGGGAATACAGCTTGTGAATGGCTTCCAAAACTGCCTCCCTGTCAGAGGGAGACGTCGGTAAAACCGACTTTTGTAAACGGCGAGGGGGAGACGTCTCGAATTCCAATTTGTACCCCTGAAATATTACCTGAAGGATCCAGGGGTCTACTTGCGAGTGAGCCCACTGCGCACTGAAATTCATTGAGAACGGGCCCCCACCGTGCCTGAGCTTGTAAAGCCCTAGCATCATACTGAGGGCTTGGCAGAGGCGGGAAAGGGTTTCTGTTCCTGGGAACTGGCTCATCTCTGTAGCCTTTTTCCTCTCCCTCTGTCACGAGCAGAAAAGAGGAACCTTTTGTCCGCTTGCCAAGAAAGGACTGCGCCTGATAATACCGCGTCTTATTTTGAGAGGCGACCTGGGGTACAAACGTGGATATCCCAGCTGTTGCCGTGGCCACCAGGTCTGAAAGACCGACCCCAAATGCCTTTTTTAAGGCAATACTTCCAAATGCCGTTTGGAATCCGCCTCACCTGACCACTTTACTGGTAGAATTGGACAACGCACTTATACTTGATGCCAGTCGGCAATATTCCGCTGTGCATCTCGCATATATTTTAAATGCTCTATAGGCAATAATATACTGTCCTTATCTAGGATATCAATATTTCCAGTCAGGGAATCCGACCACGCCAACCCAGCACTGCACATCCAGGCTGAGGCGATTGCTGGTCGCAGTATAACACCAGTATGTGTGTAAATACATTTTAGGATACCCTCCTGCTTTCTATCAGCAGGATCCTTAAGGGCGGCCATCTCAGGAGAGGGTAGAGCCCTTGTTCTTACAAGCGTGTGAGCGCCTTATCCCCCCTAGGGGGTGTTTCCCAACGCACCCTAACCTCTGGCGGGAAAAGGTATACTGCCAATAACTTTTTAGAAATTATCAATTGTTATCGGGGGGAAACCCACGCATCATCACACACCTCATTTTATTTCTCAGATTCAGGAAAACTACAGGTAGTTTTTCCTCACCAAACATAATACCCCTTTTTGGTGGTACTCATATTATCAGAAATGTGTAAACATTTTCCCTTGCCTCAATCATGTAACGTATGGCCCTATTGGAAATCACGGTTGTCTCTTCACCGTCGACACAGGAGTCAGTATCTGTGTCGGCGTCTGTATCTGCCATCTGAGGTAACGGGCGCTTTAGAGCCCCTGACGGCCTATGAGACGTTTGGACAGGCACAAGCTGAGTAGCCGGCTGTCTCATGTCAACCACTGTCTTTATACAGAGCTGACACTGTCACGTAATTTTCAACAGTACATCCACTCAGGTGTCGACCCCCTAGGGGGTGACATCACTATTACAGACAATCTGCTCCGTCTCCACATCATTTTTCTCCTCATACATGTCGACACAAACGTACCGACACACAGCACACACACAGGGAATGCTCTGATAGAGGACAGGACCCCACTAGCCCTTTGGGGAGACAGAGGGAGAGTTTGCCAGCACACACCAAAGCGCTATAAACTGTATAGGGACAACCTTATAATAAGTGTCTATCCCTTATAGCTGCTTATATATATTTTTAGCCAAATAAGTGCCCCCCCTCTCTGTTGTACCCTGTTTCTGTAGTGCAGTGCAGGGGAGAGTCTGGGAGCCTTCCTACCAGCGGAGCTGTGTGGGAAAATGGCGCCGTGTGCTGAGGAGATAGGCCCCGCCTCCTTCTCGGCGGGCTCTTCTCCCGCTTTTATCTTGAAAACTGGCAGGGGTTAAATACATCCATATAGCCCAGGGGCTATATGTGATGTATTTTTTGCCATAGGAGGTATTTACATTGCTGCCCAGGGCGACCCCCCCAGCGCCCTGCACCCTCAGTGACCGCAGTGTGAAGTGTGCTGGGAGCAATGGCGCACAGCTGCAGTGCTGTGCGCTACCTTAATGAAGACAGGAACGTCTTCTGCCGCCGATTTCTGGACCTCTTCACTCTTCAGCATCTGTAAGGGGGCCGGTGGCGCGGCTCCGGGATCCATCCAGGCTGTACCTGTGATCGTTCCTCTGGAGCTAATGTCCAGTAGCCAAGAAGCCCAATCCACTCTGCACGCAGGTGAGTTCGCTTCTTCTCCCCTTAGTCCCTCGATGCAGTGAGCCTGTTGCCAGCAGGTCTCACTGAAAATAAAAAACCTATTTAAACTTTACTTCTAAGCAGCTCAGGAGAGCCACCTAGCCTGCACCCTTCTCGTTCGGGCACAAAAATCTAACTGAGGCTTGGAGGAGGGTCATAGGGGGAGGAGCCAGTGCACACCACCTGATCCTAAAGCTTTACTTTTGTGCCCTGTCTCCTGCGGAGCCGCTATTCCCCATGGTCCTTACGGAGTCCCAGCATCCACTTAGGACGTCAGAGAAAAGTGTATTACTATCGCATGCATAGCTGATAAGGGTTCACGGTGTATCTTTGGGTGTGTACGCGCTTAGTGTACTTTGTACAGCCAGCACAGCGTTTGTACGCAAAGTACTTACACGGTACGGGACTCTGTACGCTAATGGTGTAATAAGTACGTAGATTGAGGATTAAGTGTAGCGGCCACATCGGCTTCATTTAAAGTGTATGAAATGTCTTTTTAAAGTGTTGCTTTTAGTCCTGTATGTAAATCAGCATTTACAACATGTTGTATCTGCCTCTCCTGCAATGCACATGGGGGGTAATTCCAAATTGATCGCAGTAGGAATTTTGTTAGCAGTTGGGCAAAACCATGTGCACTGCAGGGGAGGCAGATTTAACACGTGCAGAGAAAGTTAGATTTGGGTGTGGTAAAAATAAAGCAGCCAGTATTTACCCTGCACAGAAATAAAATAACCCACCCAAATCTAACTCTTTCTGCACATGTTATATCTGCCTCCCCTGCAGTGCACATGGTTTTGCCCAACTGCTAACAAAATTCCTGCTGCGATCAACTTGGAATTACCCCCATGGTTTTGCCCAAATGCTAACATAGTTCCTGCTGCGATCAACTCAGAATTACCCCCTAAACCCCATCTTCCCCTTCACAACACATTACTATTACCTCTGCTGGCTGTTCATAGAAAGGACCACAGTGCTGCTTTCAAAACCTACATCTAGTTTACAAGGTAATCTTGATATTAGCTGCAGCCACTTAGGTGTGACGTTTTCTGTGAAGACATAGATAACAATATATAGTCAAAAGCATGAATTTGAAAGACACAGCATTGCAGCTTTATTTTTCCAATATTTTAAGGTTATCCATCAAGGAAGCTGACCAAACAAGTAGAAGGAGGGGAGTTGGCTTGCTCCACTATTAGCATATTAACTAAGTGCAAAGTGCTAGTATTTTAGCTGTCACACACACACACACACACACACACACACACACACACACACACACAATAAATAACATTTGAAATAGAAAAACAGAGATACAGTAGTGTTCACTCTAGGCTGTTTTAGCAGGGCGCCGCGCCCTGCCCGTTTTTTAGCAGGCAAAACCCGCCCTGCCCCTTTTGCGGCACCCTGCTAGAACAGCCGCCCGCTCCCTGCCCTCCCGACGTGTATAGATGCCGTGCGCATGCGCGCGGCATCCATTCACGCATTGGGAGAGGGCTGGGGGAAGCCCAGCACCGACGGAGGTGCTGGGCACGCCCCCAACAGTGACGTCGCCGGCCACAGACGCTCTCTTTAATAGCGTCTGTGGGCCGTACCGCCCCCTAAAATTACGTAGGCGTGGCCACGCCCCCATTTCGGACGCGCGCGCACATGTGCCCCCGGAGTCCGGCGCCCTGCCCCTTTTCACTCCTAGAGTGAACACTAATACAGTATCACCACTAGTACAGTTTCATTATTTTAAATGGTCAAATCAAACTAACCACAGCCAGGCACTTTCAGGAAGGTTTAATCAACAAAGATGCAATAAAGATAAACATGAAAAATTAACTGGACATTACTTTTTTAGGACATTTTCACAATTCTGGGGCAATTCAATTAAAAGCAAAGTCTGTAGTGTGAAAGCACGACTTATTTCCATAAAGCAAAATTAATGATAATTGTGTAATTCATTAGTAAACAGCAATTTGTAAAGAAGCACGTTATTTCTACTGTGCATAACATGGATGTAATCCATTTAAAAAAAAAAAAAAAAAAAAAGGGGAAATCATCAAAAAATAGTGGGAAACATAGCAGAGCAGTACAGAAGGCTGTTAGTGGACATTAAATTATTAAATAGCTGATTTAAATGTTTTTATTAATGGTAGGAAAATGACAGCAAGTGTATTTCAGTAAAGACTTGAGTCATTTTGGATACATTAAAAAAACATAACATTTAAAAAAATCTAAGTTAGTAAATATTAATGCTGCATTAAGTGGTTGTGGATTTGTAGCTGAATTGAAAAAAAAGGGATATTTTTTGTCTGTTAAATCAGTCTCTGACTCCCTGGGGGACACTGGAGACAGTGGGGTATAGCATGTTAGGGCAAAGAGTCTGGGCAATATAACGGTTAAGAAAAAAACAAACCAAAAAAAATAAATAAAAAAACAACCCATCCAGCAAACGCAGACACAACCATACACAGAAGGTGGCTGTAAGCCAACCGGCTCCCAATTAAAGACAGGAGCGCCAGAGAGGGAGTCCAGTGTCCCCCATGGAATAAGGGGAAAGGATTTAACAGGTAAACCCAAAAATCTCATTTTCTCTTTCTTTAGAAGCTGTCCGTACGGGAGTGGGCGCTCCTGTGCAGAAGATAATACCCTGTGAACAAAACCTGAGGAACAATGATGTCAAACAGGTAGAATTAAAAAAAAAAAAAAAAAAAGTGTGGGTGGAAGACCAAGTAGCAGATCGACAAAGTTTTGTCACCGAAGCACTACAGCGAGCTACCAAAGAAGCTCCCACTGATCTGGTCAGGTAAGCCCTAACCAACTCCAGAACATGGTGACCAGCAGAAACATAAGCATGGCAGATAATAGCCGGAATCCACTGTGCAGTAGTATGGCCAGCCACGATTGTTAGCCTCAAAAAGGACAAACAGAGCTTCCATGTAACGTAAGGTACGGAGTTCTGTAAACGCAGATTTGTAGAGAACGAAGAAATAGGGCCAGAGAAATAACCAGTAAAAACGCTGGGATAAATTTACTTAAGATGGGAGTTCTATTCAAGACAGGATGTTGCCCATGGCAACCAATCAGATTCCAGGTATTACCTTCTAGAAGGTGCTAGATAAATGAGAAGTAGAATCTGATTGGTTGCTATGGGCAACATCCTATCTTAAATAGAACTCCCATCTTAGCAAATTTACACCAAAGTCTTCCATGTCAAAAACCACAGGTGCCCAAGTTGAGAGATTCAAAAGGTAGAATTCTGAAGCGCCTTCAGAACCAAGACTGATGGGGTAATTTAGTTCTGATCGCAGCAGCAAATTTGTTAGGTAATGGGCAAAACCATGTGCACTGCAGGTGGGGCAGATATAACATTTGCAGAGTTAAATTTGGTTGGTTATAATGTTTCTGTGTAGGGTAAATACGGGCTACTTTATTTTTACACTGTAATGTAGATTTCAGTTTGAACACACCACACCCAAATCTAACTCTCTCTGCACCCGTTATATCTGCTCCCCCTGCAGTGCACATGGTTTTGCCCATTAGCTAACAAATTTACTGCTGCAATCAGAGCTGAATTAGGCTCTAAGTCCCACTGCACTACCAGAGGCACAATGGGGTGCTGAATGTGTAACACCAAGTCCGGATAGCTAGAATGGTGGCCAGCTTCTTCTGGAAGAAAACTGAAAGGGCTGAAATGTGAACCTTCAGATAGCTAAGTCAAAGGCCCAATTCCGGACTCCTCTGAAGACCGTAATCTGGAGAGACTGAAAACAGCCAAGGACAATTAGTGCAACGTCCTGCTCCCGCCTAACGACCGCTAAACTTTGAGCCTCAGGAGGAGCTGGCGTAGAAGGAAATCACATGTCCTCTCTAGAAAGGGGGACAAAACGCGGTCGTCCTTGCAATTGAAAGGAACGAAAAGAAAGCTTTAGTTTAGGAGCGGAAGAAGATAGAAAGCGGTTTTAGAAGCCGCAGCTCCCACTATGACCTTCTCCAGTTCTGAGCCAAATAATACTTCCCCTGAGAAAATAAGGGACTCCAAGGCTTTCTGCGATTTTGCATCCATAGGGCACGACGAGCAGAAATGGCAGATGCTAAAGCCCTAGAAGATAATACTCCCGAAACAAGGGCCACCTCCTCAAATGCCTGGATGCCAATCTGAGGTTATGCACCTTGTGAATTATCACTGCAAAGGCCCTCATCCAAAGCATCCACCCAGTCTTCTACAGCCTTGTTATTCTATGCTGCGGAGAGAGCTGGATGAATCAAAAGACTGGTGGTGGAAAAAAATAAGATTTTACTCACCGGTAAATCTATTTCTCGTAGTCCGTAGTGGATGCTGGGGACTCCGTAAGGACCATGGGGAATAGACGGGCTCCGCAGGAGACTGGGCACTCTAAAGAAAGATTTAGTACTATCTGGTGTGCACTGGCTCCTCCCTCTATGCCCCTCCTCCAGACCTCAGTTAAGGAAACTGTGCCCGGAAGAGCAGACATTATAAGGAAAGGATTTTGGAATCCAAGGTAAGACTCATACCAGCCACACCAATCACACCGTATAACTTGTGATACACTTATCCAGTCAACAGTATGAACAACAACAGGGCATCAACAATGGATGCCAACATAACATAACCCATTATTAAGCAATAACTATATACACGTATTGCAGAAAGTCCGCACTAGGGACGGGCGCCCAGCATCCACTACGGACTACGAGAAATAGATTTACCAGTGAGTAAAATCTTATTTTCTCTAACGTCCTAGTGGATGCTGGGGACTCCGTAAGGACCATGGGGATTATACCAAAGCTCCCAAACGGGCGGGAGAGTGCGGATGACTCTGCAGCACCGAATGGGCAAACTCAAGGTCCTCCTCAGCCAGGGTATCAAACTTGTAGAATTTTGCAAATGTGTTTGAACCCGACCAAGTAGCAGCTCGGCAAAGCTGTAAAGCCGAGACCCCTCGGGCAGCCGCCCAAGAAGAGCCCACCTTCCTTGTGGAATGGGCTTTCACTGATTTTGGATGCGGCAATCCAGCCGCAGAATGAGCCTGCTGAATCGTGTTACAGATCCAGCGGGCAACGGTTTGCTTTGAAGCAGGAGCACCCAACTTGTTGGGGGCATATAGGATAAACAGCGAGTCAGTTTTCCTGACTCCAGCCGTTCTGGCTACATATATCTTCAAAGCCCTGACTACATCTAGTAACCTGGAATCCTCCAAGTCACGAGTAGCCGCAGGCACTACAATAGGTTGGTTCAAATGAAAAGATGACACCACCTTTGGCAGAAATTGGGGACGAGTCCGCAATTCTGCCCTGTCCATATGGAAAACCAGATAGGGGCTTTTACATGACTAAGCCGCCAATTCTGACACACGCCTAGCCGAAGCTAAGGCCAATAGCATGACCACCTTCCACGTGAGATACTTTAGCTCCACGGTCTAAAGTGGTTCAAACCAGTGGGATTTTAGGAAACCCAACACCACGTTGAGATCCCAAGGTGCCACTGGTGGCACAAAAGGGGGCTGAATATGCAGCACTCCCTTAACAAACGTCTGAACTTCAGGAAGAGACGCCAGTTCCTTTTGAAAGAAAATGGATAGGGCTGAAATCTGGACCTTTATGGATCCCAACTTCAAGCCCATAGTCACTCCAGACTGTAGAAAGTGCAGAAATCTGCCCAGTTGGAATTCCTCTGTAGGGGCCTTCCTGGCCTCACACCAAGCAACATATTTTCGCCATATGCGGTGATAATGCTTTGCTGTCACGTCCTTCCTAGCCTTTATCAGCGTAGGAATAACTTCCTCCGGAATGCCTTTTTCCGCTAGGATCCGGCGTTCAACCGCCATGCCGTCAAACGCAGCCGCAGTAAGTCTTGGAACAGGCAGGGCCCCTGTTGCAACAGGTCCTGTCTGAGAGGCAGAGGCCATGGGTCCTCTGTGAGCATTTCTTGCAGTTCCGGGTACCAAGGCCTTCTTGGCCAATCCGGAACAATGAGTATTGTTCTCACTCCTCTTCTTCTTACGATTCTCAGCACCTTGGGTATGAGAGGAAGAGGAGGAAACACATAGACCGACTGGAACACCCACGGTGTTACCAGGGCGTTTACAGCTATCGCCTGAGGGTCTCGACCTGGCGCAATACCGTTATAGCTTTTTGTTGAGACAGGACGCCATCATGTCTACCTGTGGCAGTTCCCATCGATTTGTAATCTGTATGAAGACTTCGTGATGAAGTCCCCACTCTCCCGGGTGAAGGTCGTGCCTGCTGAGGAAGTCTGCTTCCCAGTTGTCCACCCCCGTAATGAACACTGCTGACAGTGCTTGTACGTGATTCTCCGCCCACCGAAGAATCCTGGTGGCTTCCGCCATCGTTTACATGAGCCACCGCGGTGATGTTGTCTGACTGAATCAGCACCGGTTGGTTGCGAAGCAGGGGCTCCGCTTGACTCAGGGCGTTGAATATGGCCCTTAGTTCCAGGATATTTATGTGCAGACAAGCCTCCTGACTTGACCACAACCCTTGGAAGTTTCTTCCCTGAGTGACTGCCCCCCACCCACGGAGGCTCGCATCCGTGGTCACCAGGACCCAGTCCTGTATGCCGAACCTGCGGCCCTCGAGAAGGTGAGCACTCTGTAGCCACCACAGAAGAGACACCCTGGCCCTGGGGGACAGGGTGATCAGCCAATGCATCTGAAGATGCGATCCGGACCATTTGTCCAACAGATCCCATTGAAAGATCCTCGCATGGAACCTGCCGAATGGAATGGCTTCGTACGATGCCACCATCTTTCCCAGGACTCGCGTGCAGTGATGCACCGACACCTGTTTCGGTTTTAAGAGGTCTCTGACTACAGTCACAAGCTCTTGAGCCTTCTCCGCCGGGAGAAACACCTTCTTCTGGTCTGTGTCCAGAATCATGCCCAGAAAGGGCAGACGCGTCGTAGGAATCAGCTGCGACTTTGGGATATTCAGAATCCAGCCATGCTGTTGCAACACTTCCTGAGAGTGCGCTACGCTGATCAGCAACTGCTCCCTGGACCTCGCCTTTATGGAGGAGATCGTCCAAGTATGGGATAACTGTGACTCCTTGTTTTCTCAGGATCACCATCATTTCTGCCATTACCTTGGTAAATATTCTCGGTGCCGTGGAGAGCCCAAACGGCAACGTCTGGAAATGGTAATGACAGTCCTGTACCACAAATCTGAGGTATTCCTGATGAGGCGGATAAATGGGGACATGCAAGTAAGCATCCTTGATGTCCAGAGACACCATAAAATCCCCCTCTTCCAGGCTTGCAATGACCGCTCTGAGCGATTCCATTTTGAACTTGAATCTTTTCAGATAAAAGTTCAGGGACTTCAAATTTAATATTGGTCTGACCAAACCGTCCGGTTTCGGTACCACAAACATTGTGGAATAGTATCCCTTTCCCTTTTGAAGAAGGGGAACCTTTACCACCACATGCTGAAGAAATAGCTTGTGAATTGCCGCTACCACTACTTCCCTTTCTATGGGGGAAGCTGGCAGGGCCGATTTTAGGCAACGTTGAGGGGGCATCACCTCGAATTCCAGCTTGTATCCCTGAGACACAATCTGTATGGCCCAGGGATCCACCTGTGAGCGAACCCACTGGTGGCTGAAATGTCGGAGACGCGTCCCCACCGCTCCTGGCTCCCCCCGTGGAGCCCCAGCGTCATGCGGTGGATTTAGTGGAAGCCGGGGAGGACTTCTGTTCCTGGGAACTATCTGTAAGGTGCAGCTTTTTTCCTCTACCCCCTACCTCTAGCAAGAAAGGAAGCACCTCTGACATTCTTGCTTCTTTGTGCGCGAAAGGACTGCATTTGGTAATACGGTACTTTCTTAGGTTGTGAGGGAATATATGGCAAAAAGTTTGACTTCCCAGCAGTAGCTGTGGAAACCAGGTCCGAGAGACCGTCCCCAAACAATTCCTCACCCTTGTAAGGTAACACCCTCCATGTGTGTTTTGGAGTCGGCATCACCTGTCCACTGCCGAGTCCACATGACCCTCCTGGCAGAAATGGACATTGCATTAATTCTAGAGCCCAGTAGGCAAATGTCCCTCTGGGCATCCCTCATATATAGGACAGTGTCTTTTATATGCCCCAGGGTCAGCATAATGGTATCCCTGTCCAAGGTATCCATTTCCTCAGACAGATTATCTGTCCACGCTGCTACAGCACTACACATCCACGCCGACGCAATTGCCGGCCTCAGTAGAGTCCCTGAATGTGTATAAACAGATTTCAGGATACTTTCCTGCTTTCTATCTGCAGGATCCTTTAGGGTGGCCTTATCCTGCGACGGCAGGGCCACCTTCTTAGATAAGCGTGTGATAGCTTTATCTACCCTAGGGGAGGATTCCCAGCGCAACCTGCCCTCTGGCGGGAAAGGGTACGCCATAAGTAACCTTTTGGAAATCAGGACTTTCTTATCTGGGGAATCCCACGCTCTTTCACATAACTCATTTAACTCATGTGAAGGGGGAAAGTCACCTCTTGCTTTTTCTCCCCATACATATAAACCCTCTTGTCAGGGACAGGGTTTACCTCCGATATGTGTAAAACATCCTTCATCGCTATAATCATGTAACCTATAGCTTTTGTCATTTTCGGTTGCAATTTTGCATCATCGTCGTCGACACTGGAGTCAGAATCCGCGTCGACATCTGTGTCAACCATTTTGGATAGTGGGCACTTTTAAGACCCCGAGGGCCTCTGCGCTGTAGTATCAGGCATGGGTTGAGACCCTGACTGGCCCGAGGTATCAGCTTTATCCAACCTTTTATGTAAGGAGTTTACATTATCATTTAACACCTTCCACATATTCATCCAATCAGGTGTCGGCACCGTCGGCGGCGACACGTCAGTCAACTGCACTTGCTCTGCCTCCACATAGCCCTCTTCGTCAAACATGTCGAAACCACGCGTACCGACACACCACACACACAGGGGAAGCTCTAAATGAGGACAGGACCCCCACAAGGCCTTTTGGAGAGACAGAGAGAGAGTATGCCAGCACACACCCCAGCGCTATATAATCCAGGGATTACACAGTAACTTAGTGTTTACCCAGTAGCTGCTGTATTATGATTAATGCGCCTAAATTTATGTGCCCCCCCTCTCTTTTTTACCCTTCTACCGTGATTCTGCAGGGGAGAGCCTGGGGAGCTTCCTCTCAGCGGAGCGGTGGAAGGAAAATGGCGCTGGTGAGTGCTGAGGAAGAAGGCCCCGCCCCCTCAGCGGCGGGCTTCTGTCCCGCGATTTTTTGAAAAATAAATGGCGGGGGCTCATACATATAACAGTGTCCCACTGTCTATATGCAGCTTTCGCCAGGAGGTATCAATTGCTGCCCAGGGCGCCCCCCCCCTGCGCCCTGCACCCTACAGTGACCGGAGTGTGTGGGTTAGTGTGGGCGCAATGGCGCACAGCTGCAGTGCTGTGCGCTACCTCATGTGAAGACAGGAGTCTTCTGCCGCCGATTTCGATGTCTTCTCCGCTTCTGCCGGCTTCTGTCTTCTGGCTCTGCGAGGGGGACGGCGGCGCGGCTCCGGGAACGGACGACAAGGTCAGGTCCTGTGTTCGATCGCTCTGGAGCTAATGGTGTCCAGTAGCCTAAGAAGCGCAACCTAGCCGCAGTTAGTAGGTTTGCTTCTCTCCCCACAGTCCCACGTAGCAGAGAGTCTGTTGCCAGCAGAAGCTCTCTGAAAATAAAAAAACCTAACTAAAATACTTTCTTATTAGCAAGCTCAGGAGAGCTCACTAAAAGCACCCAGCTCTGTCCGGGCACAGATTCTAACGGAGGTCTGGAGGAGGGGCATAGAGGGAGGAGCCAGTGCACACCAGATAGTACTAAATCTTTCTTTAGAGTGCCCAGTCTCCTGCGGAGCTCGTCTATTCCCCATGGTCCTTACGGAGTCCCCAGCATCCATTAGGACGTTAGAGAAAATAGATTTTTTTAGAACACTATCGTGTCCTAGCCATGACATCTTTCAAAGAAGCAGCATTTGGGAGAGGAATACTGTAGTTGTCGTTTTTGCTAAACACACACTGGGGTGTCCACCAGCAGCTGCGTTTCCCATTGTGACTTATAAGAGGTGGGAGAGGATATGCCTGGAAGTCTGAAATTTGCAGTGAGGCAGATTCCAGGCCTCAGACAACAAGGGCCGGATTAAATGGAGTGCAAGACGGTTGGAGCTCCGATATTCCGGCCGAACTCGTACATTTTTTTACATCAGCAAACATTTACAAGGCAAAACCAGGTTGGTCTTGCCTTGTAAATGTTTGCTGCTTTAAAAAATGTACGAGTTCGATTGGAATCTTGGAGCTCCGGCCATCTCGCACTCCATTTAATCTGGCCCCAAATCTTCTAACTAGGCTAAAAAAAAAGGAAACAAGCAGAACGGGTAAAGATTCCTTTTTCTTACACTTAAAAAGGGATGGCCCCTGCTCAGGGACACCTTCAGTATTCTCGCCCCAATTAAAGCCTCGGTATTGATAGGGCTGTCAGTGTCCTCTTCTATTACTGAGGAATTCCATAAATCAGATTCTACAAGGACTGCATCCTCTCAAAGACAAAACATCAGTCTGAATGATATTCCTGCACATCAGGTGCAAACTATTGACACTTCTGAGAGCGCTACTGCCGGATCTAACATACACTGCAGAGAGCGCAAAGCCTGAACTAATCCCTGCACAGACTGATGACAGACTGGAAACCCAAGTCAGCTCCGCAGCTGGCTTCACGTCAGTACTAGTTAGTGCTGCAATAGGAGCTTGACTATACAGAGATTAACAGTGAGACAGCTCACGCATAGCAGTGGATAGGATATTGGCCCAAGTGGTTCAGACTGGGACGTACCAGGAGGACAATCCACCTGCAACTCCAAAAAAACATGCTTTATTGAGCCCAGTGAAGTCTGTAGTCCTACTGGGTAGTTATTTTCTGGCATTGTCGCAGGCAGAAGACCTGTGGGTAGGAGCTTTGGAAATCCCTATAGAAGACATGACCTCCAGAAAAAAAGCTAACCGCCCAAAAGGAGGAAAATGGCATCCCCTGTTACTTTGAGCCGGGCCGCTCTGGTAGCAGCTGGCGTGTCTAGTTGGGGGAGAGGGGTATCCTTGTGGAGATAGGAGTTCCTGCCAGAGCCCGCCGGTCCTTGCCACAACCTCCGGCTGTAGTGCTGAGACCCGGGAGTAACTCTACAGAAAAGCCAGGCTTGTGGCTGCTTGTAACTTGAAAGTAAAAAAACAAACAAACCACATGACCAAATTTGCTCCTCTCAACTCAATTGCCCTCATGAACTTATGACTGGTTTAACTTCCTAAATAATCCTTTCCTGTTCTCAGGGGGTTCTCTGGAGAAACAAACTCAACACAAAAGAACCAATATTGCTGCAGCGGAAGTTACGGTTAGGCACCGCCTGCCATCACATCATGCTGGCAATTCACTTCTCACATGATGAAGTGTGAAAATTCTAGCAAGGTAACAATTATCACCTTATCACATCCATAAAATTAAACCACAGTATGATGCAACGGGCCACAGGCGTAACAGTACTTCTGCTCTAGTCTCCTCCCTATATAGGATTGGTCATTCCTTCATGGATCCCCCTGGCACAGACATATATTACAAGGAAGAAGGTGGGGATTTCATTTTCTGAAAACAAAATGTCCTTAAATTCTTTTAAACAGCAATTTTACATATAAAATGCCTGGCACGCATAACACACAGGAGAGTTCCCTCACAACAAATCCTTATGCACATATAAAACTGATAAAGAGTGTGATATGAAGTTGGCAAGCTCCAAATGTGTTAATGATTGATTTACAATGCTACTGGTACCAACCTGTGTCTGCCTGTTCCTCTCCATGGCTGCGCTCCTCCATTTTGCTATGGACTGTTGAAACCAGCCTCTTCTGCAGCAAGTCACTGTGAAACAGACTCTCATGCACCTCGGAATGTAGACTGCGCACTCTCAGACTGACCGCTCGCAAGCGCTTCTCATTGATGCTGCACTCCAGTGTAAGGGCCATTGACAGCTCTGCCAAACAGGCTTCATCCTATAACAGAGGGAGGGGGGAAAAAAAACAAAGATTTTCAGGACAAATCAACAAAGTGACTCCTACTCAGCCTTTACGTCGTCAAGCCGAGTTGTCGTCCTTGGTAGATAGACCTATTCTCACTTCTTGGGAACAGAAGCAATTTTTTACTTTTAGCATTTTTTTTTTTGTACTCAAGGCTCCCTCTCCATGTAATCTTTTGCAGGATGTGTGTCCTGTTGGATGATAAGTAACATGTTGACCAATTACAGAGTCCCAAAATACTGGACAAATCCTGTTATCCAATAAAAAATGTTCTTTGAGATTATATTCGTTTATTAGAATCAGATCTTTTGTGTGTAATTTTATCTTCTTTCTAGTACATGCTTGGCTGAGAACTTTAAATAGCCTTATAAGCAAATGCAGATTTTTTTTGATTTTTTAGGATAGAATCCTTAACATATAGATGGGTCCTCATACATCTAACTTTAATAAGACACAAAGCGCAAGATGCCTGACACACGTGGGCCACTAGGATCCGTGCATCTCTGCTGGCATTGAGCGTCTATTTTTGCAGAAAATGAGTCTTAGTCTGATTAATTTAATATGCGACACTTGTATATCTGTGTGCGACTATGTCCGTTTATGAAGCATGGCATGAAAAAATCCGTGCCGCTGCATTGTAACACTTTGTATGCAGATTCGGAGATTCTCTCGCACACAGATAAACAAGTGTCGCATACCAAATAAATCAGTCACACTGCGAATAAGATATAAAAGACACAAACAACAACAAAAAGACAGCCAGCGCTAGCAGTGTCTCATGGGACCTGGCGTGCAGGAGGGGCCGTTTGGCGCAACTGCAGCAATGACGTATGAGGACACATCTGTAGGACATTACAAACATCAAATAATTAAAGTTCAAGCAAACATGTGTCAAACATTAGAGTACTCGCCTGCATATTGCTCTTTAGTAATTTGCTAGACAGCTGGCTAAGACTCAATGTGTAGTCCATCCTGCAAGACAAAAAGGAAACTATTATGCCCAATATAACGTATTCAATCTCTCTTGCGAATGTATTCTGACGCTCACCCCTCCAGGATAGTTTAGTAGTATTCCGCAGTTCTGCTCAAGAGAACCTTAATATTCACTCAAATATCACATGTAATAAAAACCTCCCTGATGTCTCCTCACTGTCTCGACTAATTTATGCCATAACTGGTTAGGCAATGCCTGCCATCACTTCGTGCTCGCAATCAAGCATAATTTTCTGAGAAAAAGTTGGTTCTAAAGTGTAAGCATGATGGACCTTACACCTTGTTAGCTTTCTGATATTATAATAGGTCACTGTGCATCTTGCCGTTACTTTTGGTTCATACTACCACCTCCCTTATGTTAAACTGTAAAACAACAAACAGTAACTATGAACATACTGGAGTGGGGTATACAATACACACAAGATTTTGGAGTTACTGATTTTATTTTAATTTTATTTTTTAATAAGAACTAGTAATAATATTTTTTTAAGGTCTACACCAAAATGTTGACTGCTATGGGGTATATTCAATAAGAGTCGGATCCATTCCGACATGCAGTTCTCGGAATGGATCCGACAATACCTATTCAATGGACGGCCAAATCGGACTGTTGGATTTGGCCGTACACAGGGTCCTGTCCTGCCGCTACTGCTGTCAGCGGCTGCGGATACGCTGACAGCAGCGGCTAGGAGTGCAGATGGCGGCGGGGTAAGCTGGGAAGCGGGGGCAGCAGAGATAGGCGGCCGGAGCTGGCTGCGTGGGGACATTTCTGTGGAGGCGCTGCAGGGAAAGAGGTGCCTGCGGGCCGTGGGGGGAGCAGAGATCGGAGGACGGCGGGTGGAGCTGACTGCAGGGGTACATGTCTGCGGCGGTGGGGGGAGGCGCTGCAGGGAGTGAGGTATCTCCCTGCAGTGCCTACCCCCTCTGCCGCAGACATGTCCCCGCTGCAGCCAGCTCCCCCCGCCGTCCGCCGATCTTTGCTACCCCCGCGGCCCGCAGCACCGCTTGTCTCCTCACCTCAATCCGACTTGTTTTCAAGTCGGATTGCGTTTGTCAGAAAGGGGGCCAAAACCTGTCGGATTTGGCCCCATTTCCGACAGAAGCATGTGGATCGGCGGGTATTCCGCCGATCCACGTGTTTTCCAATAAGTCGTGAATTCTCGACTTGTCGGAAAAAAAATCAGCCACTATTGAATAGGTCGGAACCCCTTCCGACCTATTTCGCTTCCGACAGTTATTGAATACAGCCCTATGTTGACATGGTAAATGTCAACATGAAGAAAGTGTCAACATAGTGAAAATAGAAATGTTAGGATTAAAATAGCTTGTCACATTGTCAACATGCTGCAAGTCAACCTTGTGCATGTTGACACATGGACTATATCACCAATACAGTATAGTATGTCAACATAGTGACCATAGACATACTATACAGAAACCATATATAAAATATATGCAAACTGCTGTGGAGATGGTCCTTCTATAAATACAAGGTTTTCAGATCACTTTGTGCACCGCCCATAACAGCTCTCACATATACCCCTTTTCCACTGTCATTGGAAACGGCTCAACCCGGGTACAGTGAACAAGGAATTCCACCCTGCTAGCAGGCAGGGTTTACCCGGGAAAGGCCCGGGTAAGGCTCAGTGTAAACAGGTCACCCGGTTCGATCCAACCCGGGACCCTTTAACAGCACAAGAAAAGCTGGGGCATTGAGATGATCTCACCGCCAAGCACTGGCACTGCACGCACTGTGCAGTGACGTTGCAACCCAGCAGGGTCCATCCACCAGTCAGAAAGGGGACTCAGCAAGGTCGCATACGGGTTGGACCAGTGCACAATATCCAGGGTGCAACCCATCTTTTTAATCTGAAAGGGTTATAAATTATGCTCTGCCAAACACTGTTTTCTACACCCACCTACAAGGTTGCTGAGACTGTGTCTGCTCTAGTAGTATCCAATATAACCTACAGATTGTAAGCTTGCGAGCAGCGCCCTCCTACCTCTATGTATGTTTGTTTTTACCCAGTTTTGATTCTATTACTGTTGTTCTAATTGTAATGCGCAACGGAATATGCTGCGCTATATAAGAAACTGTTAATACATAAATAAATAAACAAACAAACAAACAAAAGGCTAACACTGCTCCTCACCTCTATGGGGGGATTTAAAGATGATGCCCGATGGATTAATTAAAGTATTGCTCCGTTCAAGCACACACAACCGCCAGTGCTGACATTACGGTTGTGGTGTTTCGGCATTTTGACAGGCTGGTAACTAGTCTATGATAATGCACAATCAGATATGGACTATACTGTGCTCTTGGGGTGCCATAAGAGTATTTTCCTAGTACTCAGCCCATAGAATCAAATGTTCTCTTGGTTGTATTTCAATAAGGTCAGTAGTCTTAGGCATTTAAATAAAAAAACAAAAAAAACTAATCAATCTTCTTACAGGCAATGTAGTTGCATTAGTATCCAATCCTAGTCAAGCGACACACTATTACTTAGGAAGGAGTTGTTACCTTTTACCATCGCTGTCCAATATAATACTGGTCTTTGACAAGGTCATGTGCCATAGAGACTCTGAATCTGCCACGTTGAGAACCATAATATTCACAGAATCCAAGTAAACAGACAGTAACTGCAAGAGGTCAAAAGTAAATGACTGTAGTTAGAATACTGATATTATGTAGACATTGTGTGATTTGCAATCTTTGTTTTACATGGTTTACATCACGGGTGGCCAACCAGTCAGACAAAGAGACCAAAAATATCTGTAGTCAAGTCAAAGAGCCAGTATCATGGGCACGCCCAATGCGTGCACACAAAAAAGGGCGTGTGTAAATGGCACAAGGCCACGTCCATTTTTTTTTCCCGCTCGCCTAGGACGTTTGTAGGAGCAGACCATGTGTCACACCCACATTTTTAGTTAGAGTGGGAATGAGAAACACTGAAATAATCTAGATTTACATAAAATACACTGAAACAAGCCAGCCTAACCTTTTCACTCTGTGCTTCTCAGTTTCCCACCTCTGTATCTTTTAGCCTGCTCCTCCTTCAATCTCTGTGCCCCTCGGCATGCTCCCCAAACTCTGTGCCCCTCGGCTTGCTCCCCAATCAATCTCTGTGCCCCTCTGCTTGCTGCCCCTTCAATCTCTGTGCCCCTCTGCCTGCTCCCCCTTCAATCTCTGTGCCCCTCGGCCTGCTCCCCCTTCAATCTCTGTGCCCCTCGGCCTGCTCCCCCTTCAATCTCTGTGCCCCTCGGCCTGCTCCCCCTTCAATCTCTGTGCCACTCGGCCTGCTCCCCCCTTCAATCTCTGTGCCCCTCGGCCTGCTCCCCCTTCACTTTGTGCCCCTCGGCCTGCTCCCCCTTCACTTTGTGCCCCTCACTTCACTTTGTGAATCTCAGCCTGTCCCACTCTTCCCTATGTGTCGTGTCTCTCAGCATCTGCCCCTTCTATCTGTTCCTTCTCCCCCCACCAGTCACTGGTAGCCGCCCTCACCTGGAAACCAGCGGACAATGAGGCCAGACAGGCACCACTTTTTTATGTCACTGGCGTCAGACAGGGCAGGGAACATGGGCGTAATGTAGCGCCGCTTTTCCGCTCTTGGCAGCCCCGCAAGCTGGGAGATGGCCGCGGGTCAAACTGTGCAGAGTGTCACGAGTGGCGGGAGCCGCAGCAGTGTGACTAAAGAGTCGCATGCGGCTAGAGAGCCATGGGTTGGCCCCCGCTTCCCTACATTATCAACTACTGCTAGGAACCTTAAAAACACAGCAATGTAACAAATATGGGAACAAGAATAATGGAAACTGAATGTAATGTCCTTGTTGGACTGTGGGGGTCATTCCGACCTGATCGTAGCTGTGCTAAATTTAGCACAGCTACGATCATCTTCCCCGACATGCGGGGGGATGCCCAGCACAGGGCTAGGCCGCACAAGTAAAAAAAGCTTTCGCACAGCAGCGATGCTTTTGTACTTGTAGTGTAACTCCCAGTTAGCACAGCTCCTGTGGGTGCAGGGAGTTAGTCGTCGCTGGCTGGACCGCAGCGGCTGCATGTGACGTCATGCAGCCGCTGCGGCCCGCCTCCCCGCATGGCCAGACTGCACCCACAAAACAGCGACCAAACGCCGCCGTGCCGGTCGCTCCTGCCCAGCGAATGTCTCTGCCTGTTAATCAGGCAGAGGTGATCGCTGGGCTATGACAGCCGTCGGCTGTCTGGCATGCTCCGGCGCACTGCACCGATCAGGTGGGAATGACTCCCTGTGTATTTAACAGAAATAGAATACCTGAGATAAGACTTTTAATATTGATGGGTTGATTGTAGTCTTTCCATTACGTTGCATTTGAACTTCAGATGGATCGTTAGGAGCATGATTCTGATGTGACCATATACCTTGTAGGTCAGTTCGAATACGCACTTCTCCAATACACAGAGCAAAGTAGTGACTGAAAACAAATCAGATGTATAAAGCACATAAAACTAGTTAAGAGTGACGCTTGTGTTAGAGAGGAAAAAAAAAAAAAAACAGACTGTACATAAAATCTTTTTTTACATTTTTGGAAATACCAAAACCAACATACAAAATAATAATTCATGTACAGAAAATTTCCTCAAACAGTTTGCCTGAAAGTTAGCAGAAAATGTTATGGTGGTGGGGCAGAATGATAAGCTTTGAAGGAGATAGAATAACGCTCCATTTTATGGCACCGGCCTGTGCACCCCAGTTTGCTTTATACGGGAGTGGTGTAACTGGTCAACAGTCATCAAGCTGACATGAGAATGTCGACTGGGTTGAACTCTCCGCATGTTCAGAATGTTGACTGTGACCATATTGACGTTCATTGCATCTACCTGGATAATATGTAGACATGATGAACTGTCCACAAAACTTCCCTAGTGGCTTCTTACCTTCTCCCAGCAGCAACGGTGGCTCATCGCCTGCTTCCAAGTCCCAGCTGTGCTGTGAGAGTCACTTACAGGTGAGTGCTGCAGTCCATCCACATCCGGTGAGTAAACTTCCCCTATCCCTAACACATGTCCCTGCCCAGTTGTGATGTCAGTCACCAGCAGCCTCTGCAGCAAGTGTACGGGCGGTCGGCTGATTGCACGTACACACAGCATGATACGCAGATATATTTGCAGATATACTGTATCAACCAGCGACTGTGCTGCACAGCTGACACAGTATGTCTCAATGATATTGCTCAGAGACATAATGCTGGTACACACCAGCCGATGCGCCCTCAATTCAATATATTGTACCCAGCATAACCCTAAACTCACCTCTATCCCTGCAGCCTAACCCTAACTCACACTGTGAACTGGTCAACAGTTTGAGGATATAGACCTAGTGCCTGTCGACACTTTGAATCAAGTCAACATTGTAGTCGACCTTATGAATGTCCACATGGCTATTGTCGACCACGGTTACCGCATTTTATGTTTCTAAGTTCTGTAAAACTTTTGTTGGCTGTATAACAAGGCACTCCGTTACTCCCCCATCCCAAATCCATCAACCTGCTGGGGCTACTAGTTCTGATTTAGATGAAAATTGAGTCTCTGGGTGATATTTAAGTAATCCACAAGGTTTAGGGACCAAACCCTTGTGCATATAGGTGAAAAAGGGCCTGAAGATCACGACTCATCAGCTGCGATGATCTTTTGGAGGAAGAACTGAAGGTGAAGCAACTGCCTCGCAATATATTCATGGAGCTAAATTCTTAGGATATATATTGGGATTCAAAATATACAAATAAACTATAAATTTACATGCTGCATGTCACAAGTCAGAATAAATCTGTCTTGGTTTCTGAATAACCAGACTGCATAAATAAACAGCATTCATCAGAAAAATGAAAGGAGTACTTACGGTAACTCATGGTTCAGCAGCTTGCTAGATAACCAGATACTGTCAATTTCCTGAAACAAGAATATTCCCTTACATATAATACAATATCACAACACTTTCATTTATAAACAAATGATAAACATATTTAGAGGAATCCCAATAGACTCGACACAAAAGACAAACGCCGAATTTATAACTATCAGTAACCAGATTTTGGGGCATTTATGGAAATTGGAGCCAAAAAAAACAAAACCAAGCAGTTATTTATTTATTTTTTAAACTATTTAACTGCACTAGAAAATTAATATAAAAATGTACAGTAATGGCAATACAACCCCTTTTCCTTTTCTCTACCATTCATAAATAGGACATGTTTATAAAACCAGCTGTCAGACAAAGCAATGAACTGTCCTGGGCTAACCTGCTCTGCAAATTCCAGAAGCTCTGTATCACAGGAAATAAAGCATAAAAAAAAAAAGCCAAAAAGAAACATTCAAGGCACATGGAACTGGAAGCAGGAAATATCATGGCAAGTTCTAAGAGAGTCTGCTTTTCCTTATCGCACATTCTTTACAAGTAGGATGGAAAAACGGACTCGGCAAATACAACTGCTGTATTCACATCATCGGATACACAACACCTTCTCACCAGAGTCTGCTGCTTCCCGAACTTCACACTGATGTTTTGCAACCAGAAGAATCCCAAGCCTCCAATTTTTAACTCTACCCCAAGTTTTCTCTGACACCAGCTAGTGGCCAGGCGATAGAGGACCCATCTGCATAGGAGACATGTTACAAGGGATAGTTCACATTACTCAGAATCGCACACACACACACAAATGAAATTTAACACCATTTACAACTGAACAAGAAAAAATAAAAACAAGACAAAAGAAAAAAAAAAACCCCAACACCACACAATATTTCATAAATGTTAAATATGATTTCATAGATCAAAATGTAAACTTCATGTTTTCACGGAACAAAGAGAGAAATATTGAATGTGGATTTATTGTACTATACGCACTGCATGATTGTTTTTATATGTATTATTGACCTGTTTTGCTATTATGCTTTCCTTTGAAAATTAATGAAATAATGATTTAAAAAAAAAAATACAAACAGTAATGCTGAAAATGATCACAGACACATTCAACTCTGCTAAAAAATGCACCATAATGATATAACAAGTATATGTTAAGTATGCTGGGTGACAGACTGATGTGCTAAAATGCGATAGAATGTGTAATAACTGTTGAAACACGCAGCAGTGAGAACATAATTGACACAAGCAATTTGCTTGTTTCACTAGGCAGACTGTATACAGCAGTGATGGGTAACCGGATACTCTTCAGAGGTGCATGAGCAGCCATCTAAGCTTCAAAAAGACCACACAATGCATAAACAAGTGTTAAGGGGGGTACTCACGGAGCGATCGCTGCTTAAAATTTAAGCAATCTGACTAGATTGCTTAGATTTTAAGCAAGATCGCTCCGTGTGTACCCCTCACAGCGATAGCAATGCGCAGCCCCGTGCATCGCTAGATGGGCCTGCCGTGCAGGCCAATCTAGCAGGTCGCTCATTTCACCCGCTGGATGAAATGAGCGCCCCCCCCCCCCCCCCGTCTCCCCCCGCACGCTCAGCACACTTTGCGCTGTGCTGAGCGATGGGAGAGATGTGTGCTGAGCGGTTCGCTAAGCACACATCTCTCCCACATCGGCCAGTGAGTATTGGCCTTTACAAGCTATAACAAGCAATTCTGAGGATAAAGCAGGAAGGAGCTGGGGGCTACCATTTCCCCATCACTCATAGTCCAAAATCTGTACTATCTGTGCTATCTGGGCTCTGGAGGAGTTCAAGGGAAATCTCATAGTCAAAATCAAGGACTTCACCGTGTGTACACACCTTTACAGGGGCTGCAATTAAAAAATATAATAAAAAAAAAAAAGGTGGAGTGAAAAAAAAAAAAATGCCACAAACAAAATAATAAATATCTTTTTCAAGTGACATTAGAAACTTTGCAGAACATGCATTATTCTTTGAATAAAATGTGAAAGCAGTGATATTACAGAATAGGATTTCCTTTGTCATATGAAAACTAAAAATAAATAAAAGTTACACACCCTATTTCATGCTACTTTTAAAAGAACTAGACATGTCTTAAGTACTTCAAAATGAGCAATCTTTAGTAAACAACTGAAGATTAGCACGTGAATCCCTCCACACACACATAGCCTAGTAGGTGGTTAAATCCATATTACTGTATATGGAGAAACAATAAATATACAGCCAGACTAGCTGCTCATACGTGAAGTTTACCTTGCATGCAACATATGCATAGATGGTATGCCAAATACACCCACTCATATTACTGTATATTCGGGTACAGTATCTGCATAACAGCATGTACATCTCATATATAAACAATTCTAGAGAAATCAAATCAATCCCACTAATGAAAGTTTCATAAACTTATCAAAGCAAGCATGGATGTCATCTATTTAATACCACATTAACAAAGTAAATCATTTTTATACAAACTGGCCAACAGCGTTCTTTATCAGAGATGACATATGGATATGTTCACCAGGTTAATTAATGCAGCATGAAAAATGTATCAATGATCATTTTATCAGGTATTTGCAATGCATTTTATTTCTAAATTAATTTTTTGCCACATATGTAAAGTATGTTATAGCTATTCTCCTTCTCCTATTACAGCTGTCAGATCGCGGACCCGGCTTTTGAACCCAGGTCCAACCTGGGTCCGAGCAGGCTCAGATCCTTTCACATTGCAGTTTTGACCCAGGTTATTCCATGTTTGGTGCCTTTTACATTGTACCCGGATCACCCATGTTAAACACTGTGATGTGATTTAAAATTTGAATTTTCTGGCTCACATTGATGAGGTTTCAAAGGAAATAAGAGGAGGGGCTGGGGACTGCTCTGAGCAGACACAAACAGTCAATCAACACCGAGACCCGGGTTGAATATGCCGGGTCAGAGGCTTTCACACTGCACAACGACCCGAGTCCGACCTGTGTTTTAACCTTCTTTTAACCCGGGTTGAATGACCCGGGTTATTCACTTTGGTGCTTTCACACTGCACCTCGACCCGGTTCAACCCGGCATTAACCCAGGTTATTTTGGCGATGTGAAAGGGGTACCTAAGGCCTTTAAAGGTTTTTCTATTGAGATGAAAGTGAGAGTCATAAAAAACAACAACAACAACAACAACAACAACAACTCTAAAATGCCTATGGCATTTATATTTTTAGAAAATGCCAGACAAAGCCACAAAACTCATTTTCTACACTGCTGGATGCAGCAACGTGATAAGAAAATACAAAAACATACCATCCCATCAACATTTTTTATTTTTCAGTGAAAACAAACACCAGTCGGGCATAGCTTTAAAGCCTCTATGTACAAGCTTTCCTTACAGCATGATCAGCAATGTTTATTTTAAGGTCCGCTTCAAAAACAAAGGGAACTCAAAAGTAAGTTAATAAAGGCTCTGACCCAGGCACACTGCTAAATAAAGTACATTACTAGGACAGACAAACCAAACAGTCTACTTTGCCTCCGCTTTTAATAAGCAATCAAAGCCTACCTCTGGAATTCCCTGCCTCTCCGCCTCACTCTCTCCACCTCTCTACTAAACTTCAAACGGGCTCTCAAGACTCACTTCTTCACCAAACCCAGCCAAATCTCATCCTAACTCTCTGTTCCACGCTCTCTATGTAGCCCATCTGTGTCACCCTTGTCTGTCAACCCCTCACCTTTAGAACGTAAACCCTCAAGGGCAGGGCCCTCTTCCCTCATATGCTTATCCTTTCTCTTACTTTAATAATCTTCAACTGCATCAACTCCAGCAATCCTCTGCCACCTGATACTTATTTCACTGATATCTGCTGATGTAGCTATGTTTATTTACCTTGTACTTGTCCTATATTGTCTCCAACTGTAAGTTGCTGTTTTCCTGTTTTGATTATTTGTTTATGTACTCTGTAATTGGGCGCTGCGGAACCCTTGTGGCGTCATATAAAGGATAATAATAATAATAATAATAATAATAATAATAATAAAAGCACATTCGCATAGCCCCCATGCAGCATAACAATGTACTTAATGAGCACACAAATGGAACATCATAATATATTGGGTGTTAACGCGAGTACTACAGGCAGGTATGAAATTTAAAGTTAAGCAAAGCTATGTTCCCACTTGCCAGAAAACAAGCAGCTTCCATTATTTACACGACCTAATATGAGGGATCATGTCTATGAGTTCTTCTTTTGTGAAAGAACAAATTACTTTAAACAAAGAAGAAAAAAAATACTGCCATGCCTTCCAATCCCTTGCTTATTAATTCCGTCACTGCTGTCAATGGGAAGCTTCTACCAAGAAACTTCACCCTATTTCATTTCACAGTGAATTGAACAGAACATGTTACTATCCCACTGACACATTTATCACGAGGAAGTTCACGGTCACATAAAGCTACCAACAACTGCAGTAACCAACTATGGAGGGAATTCAATTGTTTTTGTGCACATCAAAAGTAATGGGCACCTGATGGGTGATATTCAATTGTGCGGTGAGTGTCGTGGGTGTCCATTATTTATCGTGACCAAATGCACAGGGTTTGAATGTGTAAAGTGGCTAAACCTATGCTATTAAGGCAAGTCGGCAAAACAGCAGATAGGGCGACCAAAGGACAGACTTTTCACGGGTTTCTGCTAGTCACCCAGGAGGGGCCAAGCAGAAATAATGGGTGCCTGCAGCATTTGTGACCAACTGCAAATTAAATTAAATTGCTCCCGTTGCCCATTACTTACGGGCACCCAATGACAGTTGACCTCCCCCCACTTAATCACACAACAATGGGGAACGCTCCAAATCAGTGATGGAAAATGGGTGATCCCTAGGGTCGCATGTAGGGAAACCGGGTAAGCCTCTGCACCCACCCTGCGATACTTACCTTGTGCAAGTGCTGAAGGGCTCTCCGCTCCTGGTCTGTCCTGTCTCGCTCGCTGGGGTTGTTGCTATTGGAAGGGGGTAGCGTCTAGTTCCCCTTCCATAAATGTTAGCCGGTGACATCACAGGACATGTGACGGTCCGTTTTTCAACAGAGTAGCATCTAGTTTCCCTTCGTGGAGAGGACCTTTCCTATAAGACATGTCACAAACTATTTGGAATAGTAACCTGTGGCGAGCGGAGCGAGACACCGAGTCCGAAGCGTGGCGAGCGAAGCGATCCTGCGAGGTTCCATTGGTGCATAGACAAAAACAAATAACCTATCTGAACAGCGGGAAACAAAAATTTACATAAACAGAAGGGGAAATAGAGGGTTTATAATAAATAATCTAGTTCCTCTTCAGTTACTGAAACAGAGGGGGATCTAGTCTCCACTTTGTTAGTGTCTAGTTCCCCTTCCGTAAAAACGTACATAAACAGAAGAGGAAATAGAAGGCTCATACTAAATAGTCTAGTACCTCTTCAGTTACTGAAACAGAGGGGGATCTAGTCTCTACCGAAGGGACAGCACACCGTGCTCATACTACACGTGACAGGGGAGGGGACAGGCCATCCTCGGTTACTATAAAAATGTACTACAGAGATTGAGGGTAATGTGGAGCACTTCTGACCCATGTGGCCCCTACGGTGTATCAGGCTGCCTATCACTGATGCTAACAGGCAGCAACATGCCATACTAGAGACATGCCTCATTCTCCAATATGTGCAGAGTGCACAGCTGTATACAGGACTACAACATGCACACACAGCTGCGGGAAAGCGTACATATGTCACGCCTGACAGCACCACCTGACAGACACGCCTCAATACTGGGCACCTACCGTCCTAATAGCAAGACACAGAGGGCCGCCAGTAGCAGGGCCAGCAGCAGGACGTAGATAACCGGCATGATGCACACCAGGATAACCGAGCCACCGACACTGGCTGACCGGCTCCTGACCGTGTCACACCTCTCCGGGAGACCATAGAGAGTCCTCCTCCTCCGAGGTGGGGTGGAAGAGAGGCAGCGGCAGGCTATCCCGGGAACAGGAAGTCAGAGCAACCTGAGTCTAGTACAGAGCGCCACCGCCGCATCACGTGACCAATGGGAGGAGCGCTGAGCTGTCAGAGCACAGGTCTTCGCCCCTCCCTCTGACGTCTACATCAAAACACAGCGTTGTACGACCCAGAGCGACATCTAGACACGTGAGAGGTATCAGCTGTAGATCATGTGACTGGCACATAGCCCCAGAGAGAGGCTTGAAACGCAGCAAAGTTACTAGCCTGTGATTGGTCCTCCCTCAGCCAATAGGGACTCGCGAGATTTATTTTTGAACTAGTGGCGCTTGATCAATACAACACACAATCCACAGCAAAGTACTTAAGCATCAGCGATTGCGGTAAGTGCCCGTGTGGGCGGAGTGTGACTCGGGGATCTATGAGGTGCGGTAGGTCCCCTACATGGCAAATGGCTTCTCTGTGGTTGCTGGGTGGACGATGTCACATAAATGGGCATGTTGCCATGCTCAAGTCTCCGGCAGTTGAGTAGGTTTCACGGAGGTTCTCCTTTACCCATCCAGTGCACTCCCTCAGCTAGGGGACATTGTAATCGGCGATGAAGGGTATCCCTATTGTATCATATTCCAGGATGAATGTGTGTACTGTGCATTAATAATGGTAATTTCTCTAACGTCCTAGTGGATGCTGGGGACTCTGTAAGGACCATGGGGAATAGATGGGCTCCGCAGGAGACAGGGCACTTTAAGAAAGAATTAGGATACAGGTGTGCACTGGCTCCTCCCTCTATGTCCCTCCTCCAGACCTCAGTTTGAATCGGTGCCCGGACGAGCTGGGTGCACTTTAGTGAGCTCTCCTGAGCTTGCTAAAAAGAAAGTATTTTGTTAGGATTTTTTATTTTCAGAGAGATCTGCTGGCAACAGACTCTCTGCTACGTGGGACTGAGGGGAGAGAAGCAGCCCTACTCACTGAAGATAGGTCCTGCTTCTTAGGCTACTGGACACCATTAGCTCCAGAGGGATCGTACACAGGAACGCACCCTTGGTCGTCCGATCCCGGAGCCGCGCCCCCGTCCCCCTCGCAGAGCCAGAAGACAGAAGCCGGCGTGAGAAGCAAGAAGACTTCGAAATCGGCGGCAGAAGACTCCAGTCTTCATATGAGGTAGTGCACAGCACTGCAGCTGTGCGCCATTGCTCCCACACTAAACCCACACACTCCGGTCACTGCAGGGTGCAGGGCGGGGGGGGGCGCCCTGGGCAGCAATTGGGAACCTCTTGGCAAAAAGCAGCATATATACAGTTGGGCACTGTATATATGCATGAGCCCCCGCCATTATTTTACACACACAACGCGGGACAGAAGCCCGCCGCTGAGGGGGCGGGGCTTCCTCAGCACTCACCAGCGCCATTTTCTCTCCACAGCTCCGCTGAGAGGAAGCTCCCCAGGCTCTCCCCTGCAGAATCACGGTAGAAAGAGGGTAAAAGGAGAGGGGGGGAACATAAATTTGGCGCAAAAACAGTATGTACAGCAGCTACTGGGTTAACACTAAGTTACTGTGTGATTCCTGGGTCATATAGCGCTGGGGTGTGTGCTGGCATACTCTCTCTCTGTCTCTCCAAAAGGCCTTGTGGGGGAACTGTCTTCAAATAGAGCATCCCCTGTGTGTGTGGTGTGTCGGTACGCTTGTGTCGGCATGTTTGACGAGGAAGGCTATGTGGAAACAGAGCGGGTACAAATGAATGTTGGGTCGCCGCCGACACCCGATTGGATGGATATGTGGAAGGTTTTAAATGATAATGTTAATTCCTTGCATAAAAGGTTGGATAAAACTGAAGCCTTGGGACAGTCAGGGTCTCTCAACCCATGCCTGATCCTACAGCGCAGAGGCCGTCAGGGTCTCAGAAGCGCCCACTATCCCAAATTGTTGACACAGATATCGACACGGATTCTGACTCCAGTGTCGATGGCGATGATGCAAAGTTGCAGCCTAAAATGGCTAAAGCCATCCGCTACATGATTATAGCAATGAAGGATGTGTTACACATCACAGAGGAACCCCCACAGTCCCTGACGAGGGTTTATATGTATGGGAAAAAAGGCAAGAGGTGACCTTTCCCCCTTCACATGAGTTAAATGAGTTATGTGAAAAAGCTTGGGAATCTCCAGATAGAAAACTGCAGATTTCCAAACGGATGCTTATGGCGTTTCCCGCCAACGGACAGGTTACGCTGGGAATCCTCCCCTAGGGTAGACAAAGCTTTAACACGCTTATCCAAGAGGGTAGCCCTGCCGTCACAGGATACGGCCACCCTAAAAGATGCTGCAGATAGAAAGCAGGAGGGTATCCTGAAGTCCATTTATACACATTCAGGTACCCTACTAAGGCCGGCAATTGCGTCGGCCTGGATGTGTAGTGCTGCAGCAGCATGGACAGATACCTTATCTGAGGAACTTGATACCTTGGACAAGGATACTAAAGTACTGACCCTGGGGCATATAAAAGACGCTGTCCTATATATGAGAGATGCCCAAAGAGACATTAGCCTACTGGGCTCTAGAATAAATGCAATGTCGATTTCTGCCAGAAGGGTCCTGTGGACTCGGCAATGGACAGGCGATGCCGACTCAAAAGGGCACATGGAGGTTTTACCTTACAAGGGTGAGGAATTGTTTGGGGACGGTCTCTCGGACTTAGTCTCCACAGCTACGGCTGGAAAGTCAAATTTTTTGCCATATATTCCCTCACAACCTAAGAAAGCACCGTATTACCAAAGGCAGCCCTTTCGATCACAAAAAGGCAAGAAAGTCAGAGGTGCGTCCTTTCTTGCCAGAGGCAGGGGTAGAGGAAAGAAGCTGCACAAAACAGCTAGTTCCCAGGAACAGAAGTCCTCCCCGGCTTCCACTAAATCCACCGCATGACGCTGGGGCTCCACAGGCGGAGCCAGGCCCGGTGGGGGCGCGTCTCCGAAGTTTCAGCCACAAGTGGGTTCACTCACAGGTGGATCCCTGGGCTATAGAGATTGTGTCTCAGGGATACAAGCTGGAAGTCGAAGTGATGCCCCCTCACCGTTACCTCAAATCGGCCCTACCAGCTTCCCCCCATAGAGAGGGAAATAGTGTTAGCTGCAATTCACAAATTCTATCTTCAGCAGGTGGTGGTAAAGGTTCCCCTCCTTCAACAGGGAAGGGGTTACTATTCAACAATGTTTGTGGTACCGAAAACGGACGGTTCGGTCAGACCCATATTGAATTTAAAATCCCTGAACATATACCTGAAAAGGTTCAAGTTCAAGATGGTATCGCTCAGAGCGGTCATCGCAAGCCTGGAGGAGGGGGATTTTATGGTGTCTCTGGACATAAAGGATGCTTACCTTCATGTCCCCATTTATCCACCTCATCAGGAGTACCTCAGATTTGTGGTACAGGATTGTCATTACCAATTCCAGACGTTGCCGTTTGGTCTGTCCACGGCACCGAGAATATTTACCAAGGTAATGGCAGAAATGATGGTGCGCCTGCGAAAGCAAGGAGTCACAATTATCCCATGCTTGGACGATCTCCTCATAAAGGCGAGGTCCAGAGAGCAGTTGCTGATCAGCGTAGCACGCTCTCGGGAAGTGTTACAACAGCACGGCTGGATTCTGAATATTCCAAAGTCGCAGCTGATTCCTACGACGCGTCTGCCCTTCCTGGGCATGATTCTGGACACAGACCAGAAGAAGGTTTTTCTCCCGACGGAGAAGGCTCAGGAACTCATGACACTGGTCAGAGACCTCTTAAAACCAAAACAGGTGTCGGTGCATCACTGCACGCGAGTCCTGGGAAAGATGGTGGCGTCATACGAGGCCATTCCCTTCGGCAGGTTCCATGCGAGGACCTTTCAGTGGGATCTGTTGGACAAGTGGTCCGGATCGCATCTACAGATGCATCGGCTGATCACCCTATCCCCCAGGGCCAGGGTGTCTCTTCTGTGGTGGCTGCAGAGTGCTCACCTTCTCGAGGGCCGCAGATTCGGCATTCAGGACTCTGTCCTGGTGACCACGGATGCAAGCCTCCGAGGGTGGGGGGCAGTCACACAGGGAAGAAATTTCCAGGGTCTGTGGTCAAGTCAGGAGACTTGCCTTCACATCAATATCCTGGAACTAAGGGCCATATACAACGCCCTAAGTCAAGCGGAGACCCTGCTTCGCAACCAATCGGTGCTGATTCAATCAGACAACATCACCGCAGTGGCTCATGTAAACCGACAAGGCGGCACAAGGAGCAGGGTGGCGATGGCGGAAGCCACCAGAATTCTTCGATGGGCGGAGAATCACGTACGAGCACTGTCAGCAGTGTTCATTCCGGGAGTGGACAACTGGGAAGCAGACTTCCTCAGCAGGTACGACCTCCACCCGGGAGAGTGGGGACTTCATCAAGAAGTCTTCACGCAGATTGCAAGGCGATGGGAACTGCCACAGGTGGACATGATGGCATCCCGCCTCAACAAAAAGCTACAGAGGTATTGCGCCAGGTCAAGAGACCCTCAGGCGATAGCTGTAGACGCACTAGTGACACTGTGGGTGTTCCAGTCGGTTTATGTGTTTCCTCCTCTTCCTCTCATACCCAAGGTGCTGAGAATCATAAGAAAAAGAGGAGTGAGAACAATACTCATTGTTCCGGATTGGCCAAGAAGGACTTGGTATCCAGAACTGCAAGAAATGCTCACAGAGGACCCATGGCCTCTGCCTCTAAGACAGGATCTGTTGCAACAGGGGCCCTGTCGGTTCCAAGACTTACCGCGGCTGCGTTTGACGGCATGGCGGTTGAACGCCGGATCCTAGTAGAAAAAGGCATTCCGGATGAGGTTATTCCTACGCTGATAAAGGCTAGGAAGGACGTGGCGGCTAGACATTATCACCGTATATGGCGAAAATATGTTGCTTGGTGTGAGGCCAGGAATGCCCCTACAGAGGAATTCCAGCTGGGCCGTTTCCTTCACTTCCTACAGTCGGGAGTGACTTTGGGCCTAAAATTGGGGTCCATTAAGGTCCAGATTTCAGCCCTATCCATTTTCTTTCAAAAAGAACTGGCTTCTCTACCTGAAGTTCAGACGTTTGTAAAGGGAGTGCTGCATATTCAGCCCCCGTTTGTGCCTCCAGTGGCACCTTGGGATCTTAACGTGGTGTTGAGTTTCCTGAAATCACACTGGTTTGAGCCACTTAAAACCGTGGAGTTAAAATATCTCACGTGGAAGGTGGTCAAGCTATTAGCCTTGGCTTCGGCTAGGCGTGTGTCAGAATTGGCGGCTTTGTCACATAAAAGCCCCTATCTGGTTTTCCATATGGACAGGGCAGAATTGCGGACTCGTCCGCAATTTCTGCCAAAAGTGGTGTCATCTTTTCATATGAACCAACCTATTGTGGTGCCTGTGGCTACTCGTGACTTGGAGGATTCCGAGTTACTAGATGTAGTCAGGGCTTTGAAGGTTTATGTAGCCAGAACGGCTAGAGTCAGGAAAACTGAGTCGCTGTTTATCCTGTATGCATCCAACAAGCTGGGTGCTCCTGCTTCAAAGCAAACTATTGCTCGCTGGATCTGTAACACGATTCAGCAGGCTCATTCTGCGGCTGGTTTGCCTCTACCAAAATCAGTAAAAGCCCACTCCACAAGGAAGGTGGGCTCTTTTTGGGCGGCTGCCTGAGGGGTCTCGGCATTACAGCTGTGTCGAGCGGCTACTTGGTCAGGTTCAAACACTTTTGCAAAGTTCTACAAGTTTGATACCCTGGCTGAGGAGGACCTTGTGTTTGCTCATTCGGTGCTGCAGAGTCATCCGCACTCTCCCGCCCGTTTGGGAGCTTTGGTATAATCCCCATGGTCCTTACGGAGTCCCCAGCATCCACTACGGACTACGAGAAATAGATTTACCGGTAAGTAAAATCTTATTACTAGAAATAATAATAATCATCATCATCATCATCATCATCATCATCATCATCATCATCTGAGCAATAATAATAACACTGGGGTGCAGGGTAGACAATCATGTTACTGTTTCTTTCTAATTGCGGAAAAGGTTGTTTGGTCTTTAATATTGTTTTCTTTTTTTTAGAGGTGTGGGGCTCTAAAGTTTGGTACACACTATATACGCTATATTGTGTGGTATATTGTTGTAATGCAAATCGGTACAGTATATTGTACACATTGTATAGCCGTCACACCAGCTGTAGTTCTTTGAATCGTCCCATTAGATGTGCTGCCTGTCCAATGGGACGATTCCATAACCTTCACAGTTATATGCAGCATGGAATGATACATTGCGGTGGTGTGATGTATTGATACATTGCGACACTGCGTCCTATTGTCCGTATTGTACAAAGCTTAACTTCCACCACCTGTTTTAGAAAGGCACCACGCCCTGCCCGATTTTAAAAAATGGTAAAATGTGCCATGCCCTTTTAGCTGCGCCCTGCTAAAACAGCGTGCCTGTGCCTTACCACCCGCAGGCCGCAGTGCCCGCAAGGCATCTGTTCACAGTGAGGGGAAGGCTTGGGGCAGCCAAGCACGCCCCAAGCTTGACAGCGATTTGCCCATGCCCCATTTTTGAACATCTCAAGTGCCATCGGCACGCACATATGGCCGCTGCCTACAGCCTGGCGCCCTGCTCTGCCCGCATCCTAGCGGTAAAACTATGCAAGCATTGATATTGATGGTGTTAAATCCTCTCCACCCCTCAAGTGGTACAGTGGTTAAGACCAAACTCCCATATGGGAAAAGAAATGTGATCTAAGTTACTGTAATCATTGAATGATTTTGTATCAGGCTGGGTGGTTTGAGTATCTAAGGTTGATTACACATCAGAGCGATGTGTTCCTGGACGATGGGCCAACATATGCCACCCGTACACACTTCATGATTCATTGGTATGACTGCACAGCCAACCAGAAGATATCATTAACGACTTGCAGAAGCGCGCAATTGCGGGTACACACTAGATCAGGCATGTCCAAACTGCGGCCCTCCAGCTGTTGAGAAACTACACATCCCAGCATGCCCTGACACAGCTTTAGCATTCACTGATAGCAAAACTGTGATAGGGCATCCTGGGATATGTAGTTTCACAACAGCTGGAGGGCCGCAGTTTGGACATGCCTGCACTAGATTATTTGTCGTTCTGATACAGAAAATCGTCCTAGTGTGTACCCCACCTTAGAAACAGCTGATCTCCTGGGATTTTCATACACAACAAAGTGTTTACAGGGAGTGGTGTGCAAAAAAAATAAGAATTTACTCACCGGTAATTCTATTTCTCTGACGTCCTAGTGGATGCTGGGACTCCGTCAGGACCATGGGGAATAGCGGCTCCGCAGGAGACAGGGCACAAAATTTAAAAGTTTGACCACTAGGTGGTGTGTACTGGCTCCTCCCCTATGACCCTCCTCCAAGCCTCAGTTAGGTTTTTGTGCCCGTCCGAGCAGGGTGCAATCTAGGTGGCTCTCCTAAAGAGCTGCTTAGAAAAAGTTTGTTAGGTTTTTTATTTTCAGTGAGTCCTGCTGGCAACAGGCTCACTGCAACGAGGGACTTAGGGGAGAAGAAGTGAACTCACCTGCGTGCAGGATGGATTTGCTTCTTAGGCTACTGGACACTAGCTCCAGAGGGACGATCACAGGTACAGCCTGGATGGGTCACCGGAGCCGCGCCGCCGACCCCCTTGCAGATGCCGAATAGAGAAGAGGTCCAGAAACCGGCGGCAGAAGACGTCTCAGTCTTCATGAGGTAGCGCACAGCACTGCAGCTGTGCGCCATTGCTCTCCGCACACTTCACACCAGCGGTCACTGAGGGTGCAGGGCGCTGGGGGGGGCGCCCTGGGCAGCAATGTAATATACCTATTCTGGCTAAAATATATCACATATAGCCCCTGGGGCTATATGGATGTATTTAACCCCTGCCAGGTTCCAAAAAAACCGGGAGAAGAAGCCCACCGAAAAGGGGGCGGGGCCTATTCTCCTCAGCACACAGCGCCATTTTCCTGCCCAGCTCCGCTGCGAGGAAGGCTCCCAGGACTCTCCCCTGCACTGCACTACAGAAACAGGGTAAAAACAGAGAGGGGGGGCACTTATTGGCGATATTTATAATATTTGAGCTGCTATAAAGGGAACACACTTATTAAGGTTGTCCCTATATATATTTATAGCGCTTGGGTGTGTGCTGGCAAACTCTCCCTCTGTCTCCGCAAAGGGCTAGTGGGGTCCTGTCTTCTATCAGAGCATTCCCTGTGTGTCGGTACGTGTGTGTCGACATGTATGAGGACGATGTTGGCGTGGAGGCGGAGCAATTGCCTGTAATGGTGATGTCACCCCCTAGGGAGTAGACACCAGAATGGATGGCTTTGTTTATGGAATTACGGGATAGTGTCAGCACGCTACAAAAGTCGGTTGACGACATGAGACAGCCGGCAAACCAGTTAGTACCTGTCCAGGCGTCTCAGACACCGTCAGGGGCTGTAAAACGCCCTTTACCTCAGTCGGTCGACACAGACCCAGACACTGACACTGAATCCAGTGTCGACGGTGAAGAAACAAACGTATTTTCCAGTAGGGCCACACGTTATATGATCACGGCAATGAAGGAGGCTTTGCATATCTCTGATACTGCAAGTACCACAAAAAGGGGTATTATGTGGGGTGTGAAAAAACTACCTGTAGTTTTTCCTGAATCGGAGGAACTGAATGAAGTGTGTGATGAAGCGTGGGTTACCCCAGATAGAAAACTGCTAATTTCAAAGAAGTTATTGGCATTAAACCCTTTCCCGCCAGAGGTTAGGGCGCGCTGGGAAACACCTCCTAGGGTGGATAAGGCGCTCACACGCTTATCAAAGCAAGTGGCGTTACCGTCTCCTGATACGGCCGCCCTCAAGGATCCAGCTGATAGGAGGCTGGAGAATACATTAAAAAGTATATACACACATACGGGTGTTATACTGAGACCAGCAATCGCCTCAGCCTGGATGTGCAGTGCTGGCGTGGCTTGGTCGGAGTCACTGTCTGAAAATATTGATACCCTGGATAGGGACAGTATTTTACTGACTATAGAGCAGTTAAAGGATGCATTTCTTTATATGCGAGATGCACAGAGAGATATTTGCACTCTGGCATCAAGAGTAAGTGCGATGTCCATATCTGCCAGAAGAAGTTTATGGACGCGCCAGTGGTCAGGTGATGCGGATTCCAAACGACATATGGAAGTATTGCCGTATAAGGGGGAGGAATTATTTGGGGTCGGTCTATCGGATCTGGTGGCCACGGCAACGGCCGGAAAATCCACCTTTTTACCCCAGGTCATCTCCCAGCAGAAAAAGCCGCAGGCTTTTCAGCCGCAGTCCTTTCGTTCCTATAAGAACAAACGAGCAAAAGGACATTCCTATTTGCCCCGAGGCAAAGGAAAGGGTAAGAGACTGCAACAAGCAGCTCCTTCCCAGGAGCAGAAGCCCTCCCCGGCTTCTACAAAGGCGTCAGCATGACGCTGGGACCTTACAAGCAGACTCAGGGGCGGTGGGGGGTCGCCTCAAACATTTCAGCGCACAGTGGGCTCACTCGCAGGTGGACCCCTGGATCCTGCAGGTAGTATCTCAGGGTTACAGGTTGGAATTCGAGAAGTCCCCTCCTCGCCGTTTCCTAAAGTCTGCTTTGCCAACGTCTCCCTCCGACAGGGCGACGGTATTGGAGGCCATTCACAAGCTGTATTCTCAGCAGGTGATAGTCAAGGTACCCCTCCTACAACAGGGACAGGGGTATTACTCCACGCTATTTGTGGTACCGAAGCCGGACTGCTCGGTAAGACCGATTCTAAATCTAAAATCTCTGAACCTGTACATACAAAAATTCAAGTTCAAGATGGAGTCACTCAGAGCAGTGATAGCGAACCTGGAAGAAGGGGATTTTATGGTGTCCTTGGACATCAAGGATGCTTACCTTCATGTTCCAATTTGTCCTTCACACCAAGGGTACCTCAGGTTCGTGGTCCAAAACTGTCATTATCAGTTTCAGACGCTGCCGTTTGGATTGTCCACGGCACTACGGGTCTTTACCAAGGTAATGGCCGAAATGATGATCCTTCTTCGAAGAGAAGGCGTCTTAATTATCCCTTACTTGGACGATCTCCTGATAAGGGCAAGATCCAGAGAACAGCTGGAGGTCGGAGTAGCACTAACCCAAGTAGTGCTCCAACAACACGGGTGGATTCTGAATTTTCCAAAATCCCAACTGATCCCGACGACACGTCTGTTGTTCCTAGGGATGATTCTGGACACTGTTCAGAAAAAGGTATTTCTTCCGGAGGAGAAAGCCAGGGAGTTATCCGATCTAGTCAGGAACCTCCTAAAACCAGGAAAAGTATCTGTGCATCAATGCACAAGAGTCCTGGGAAAAATGGTAGCTTCTTACGAAGCGATTCCATTCGGCAGATTCCATGCATACAGAACTGGGTCCTAGTGACCACGGATGCCAGCCTGAGAGGCTGGGGAGCGGTCACACAGGGAAGAAACTTCCAGGGCGTGTGGTCAAGCCTGGAGACGTCTCTTCACATAAATATACTGGAGCTAAGAGCAATCTACAATGCTCTAAGCCTGGCAAAACCTCTGCTTCAGGGTCAGCCGGTGTTGATTCAGTCGGACAACATCACGGCAGTCGCCCACGTAAACAGACAGGGCGGCACAAGAAGCAGGAGGGCAATGGCAGAAGCTGCAAGGATTCTCCGCTGGGCAGAAAATCATGTGTTAGCACTGTCAGCTGTGTTCATCCCGGGAGTGGACAACTGGGAAGCAGACTTCCTCAGCAGACACGATCTGCACCCGGGAGAGTGGGGACTTCATCCAGAAGTCTTCCACATGATTGTGGTCCATTGGGAAAGACCAATGGTGGACATGATGGCGTCCCGCCTCAACAAAAAACTGGACAGGTATTGCGCCAGGTCAAGAGACCCTCAGGCAATAGCTGTAGACGCTCTGGTAACACCATGGGTGTACCAGTCAGTGTATGTGTTTCCTCCTCTGCCTCTCATACCAAAAGTACTGAGAATTATACGGCAAAGGGGAGTAAGAACGATACTCGTGGCTCCGGATTGGCCAAGAAGAACTTGGTACCCGGAACTTCAGGAGATGCTCACGGAAGATCCGTGGCCTCTACCTCTAAGACGGGACCTGCTTCAGCAGGGACCGTGTCTATTCCAAGACTTACCGCGGCTGCGTTTGACGGCATGGCGGTTGAACGCCGAATCCTAAGGGAAAAAGGCATTCCGGAAGAGGTCATCCCTACCCTGGTAAAAGCCAGGAAGGAGGTGACTGCACCACATTATCACCGCATTTGGAGAAAATATGTTGCGTGGTGTGAGGCCAGGAAGGCCCCGACGGAGGAATTTCATCTGGGTCGATTCCTACATTTCCTGCAAACAGGATTGTCTATGGGCCTCAAATTAGGGTCCATTAAGGTTCAAATTTCGGCCCTGTCGATTTTCTTCCAGAAAGAATTGGCTTCAGTTCCTGAAGTCCAGACTTTTGTAAAAGGAGTACTACATATACAGCCCCCGGTTGTGCCCCCAGTGGCACCGTGGGATCTTAATGTAGTTTTGGATTTTCTCAAATCCCATTGGTTTGAGCCACTCAAATCGGTGGATTTGAAATATCTTACATGGAAAGTAACCATGCTACTGGCCCTGGCTTCAGCCAGGAGAGTGTCAGAATTGGCGGCTTTATCGTATAAAAGCCCATATCTGATTTTCCATTCGGACAGGGCAGAACTGCGGACGCGTCCTCACTTTCTGCCTAAGGTGGTTTCAGCGTTTCACCTGAACCAGCCTATTGTGGTGCCTGCGGCTACTAGCGATTTGGAGGATTCCAAGTTGCTGGACGTTGTCAGAGCATTGAAAATATATATTTCAAGGACGGCTGGAGTCAGAAAATCTGACTCGCTGTTTATACTGTATGCACCCAACAAGCTGGGTGCTCCTGCTTCTAAGCAGACGATTGCTCGTTGGATTTGTAGCACAATTCAACTTGCACATTCTGTGGCAGGTCTGCCACAGCCTAAATCTGTCAAGGCCCATTCCACAAGGAAGGTGGGCTCATCTTGGGCGGCTGCCCGAGGGGTCTCGGCATTACAACTCTGCCGAGCAGCTACGTGGTCAGGGGAGAACACGTTTGTAAAATTCTACAAATTTGATACCCTGGCTAAGGAGGACCTGGAGTTCTCTCATTCGGTGCTGCAGAGTCATCCGCACTCTCCCGCCCGTTTGGGAGCTTTGGTATAATCCCCATGGTCCTGACGGAGTCCCAGCATCCACTAGGACGTCAGAGAAAATAAGAATTTACTTACCGATAATTCTATTTCTCGTAGTCCGTAGTGGATGCTGGGCGCCCATCCCAAGTGCGGATTGTCTGCAATACTTGTACATAGTTATTGTTACAAAAAAATCGGGTTGTTATTGTTGTGAGCCGTCTGTTCAGAGGCTCCTACGTTTGTCATACTGTTAACTGGGTTCAGATCACAAGTTGTACGGTGTGGCTGGTATGAGTCTTACCCGGGATTCAAAATCCTTCCTTATTGTGTACGCTCGTCCGGGCACAGTATCCTAACTGAGGCTTGGAGGAGGGTCATAGGGGGAGGAGCCAGTACACACCACCTAGTGGTCAAACTTTTAAATTTTGTGCCCTGTCTCCTGCGGAGCCGCTATTCCCCATGGTCCTGACGGAGTCCCAGCATCCACTACGGACTGTGAGAAATAGATTTATCGGTAAGTAAAATCTTATTTTCTCGTAGTCCGTAGTGGATGCTGGAAACTCCGTAAGGACCATGGGGAATAGCGGGCTCCGAAGGAGGCTGGGCACTCTAGAAAGATTTATGACTATCTGGTGTGCACTGGCTCCTCCCACTATGACCCTCCTCCAAGCCTCAGTTAGGACACTGTGCCCAGACGAGCTGACATAATAAGAAAGGATTTTGAATCCCGGGTAAGACTCATACCAGCCACACCAATCACACCGTACAACTCGTGATACTATATCCAGTTTGACAGTATGAAAACAACTGAGCCTCTCAACAGATGGCTCAACAATAACCCTTTAGTTAGCAATAACTATTTACAAGTATTGCAGACAATCCGCACTTGGGATGGGCGCCCAGCATCCACTACGGACTACGAGAAATAGAATTATCGGTAAGTAAATTCTTATTTTCTCTGACGTCCTAGTGGATGCTGGGAACTCCGTAAGGACCATGGGGATTATACCAAAGCTCCCAAACGGGCGGGAGAGTGCGGATGACTCTGCAGCACCGAATGAGAGAACTCCAGGTCCTTCTCAGCCAGGGTATCAAATTTGTAGAATTTTGCAAACGTGTTTGCCCCTGACCAAGTAGCTGCTCTGCAAAGTTGTAAAGCCGAGACCCCTCGGGCAGCCGCCCAAGATGAGCCCACCTTCCTTGTGGAATGGGCATTTACAGATTTTGGCTGTGGCAGGCCTGCCACAGAATGTGCAAGCTGAATTGTACTACAAATCCAGCGAGCAATAGTCTGCTTAGAAGCAGGAGCACCCAGCTTGTTGGGTGCATACAGGATAAACAGCGAGTCAGATTTTCTGACTCCAGCCGTCCTGGAAACATATATTTCTCTGACGTCCTAGTGGATGCTGGGGACTCCGTAAGGACCATGGGGAATAGCGGCTCCGCAGGAGACTGGGCACAAAAGTAAAGCTTTAGAACTACCTGGTGTGCACTGGCTCCTCCCCCTATGACCCTCCTCCAAGCCTCAGTTAGATTTTTGTGCCCGAACGAGAAGGGTGCACACTAGGTGGCTCTCCTGAGCTGCTTAGTGAAAAGTTTAGTTTTAGGTTTTTTATGTTCAGTGAGACCTGCTGGCAACAGGCTCACTGCATCGAGGGACTAAGGGGAGAAGAAGCGAACTCACCTGCGTGCAGAGTGGATTGGGCTTCTTAGGCTACTGGACATTAGCTCCAGAGGGACCGATCACAGGCCCAGCCATGGATAGGTCCCAGAGCAGCGCCGCCGGCCCCCTTACAGAGCCAGAAGACAGAAGAGGTCCGGAAAATCGGCGGCAGAAGACGTCCTGTCTTCAACAAGGTAGCGCACAGCACTGCAGCTGTGCGCCATTGCTCTCAGCACACTTCACACTCCGGTCACTGAGGGTGCAGGGCGCTGGGGGGGGCGCCCTGAGACGCAATAAAAACACCTTGGATGGCAAAAAAATGCATCACATATAGCTCCTGGGCTATATGGATGAATTTAACCCCTGCCAGAATACACAGAAAAACTGGAGATAGGCTCCGCCCCCTTCTCGGCGGCCTTATCTCCTCAGCACACTGGCGCCATTTTCCCTCACAGCTCCGTTGGAGGGAAGCTCCCTGGCTCTCCCCTGCAGTCACTACACTACAGAAAGGGTTAAAAAAGAGAGGGGGGCACTAATTACGCGCAGTATTAAAAATACAGCAGCTATAAGGGGAAAAACACTTATATAAGGTTATCCCTGTGTGTATGTATATATATATATATATATATATATATATATATATATATATATATATATATATATATATATATATATATATATATATATATATATATATATATATATATATATAGCGCTCTGGTGTGTGCTGGCATACTCTCCCTCTGTCTCCCCAAAGGGCTAGTGGGGTCCTGACCTCTATCAGAGCATTCCCTGTGTGTGTGCTGTGTGTCGGTACGTTTGTGTCGACATGTATGAGGAGGAAAATGATCTGGAGGCGGAGCAAATTGCCTGTAATAGTGATGTCACCCCCTAGGGGGTCGACACCTGAGTGGATGAACTGTTGGAAGGAATTACGTGACAGTGTCAGCTCTGTATAAAAGACAGTGGTTGACATGAGACAGCCGGCTACTCAGCTTGTGCCTGTCCAGACGTCTCATAGGCCGTCAGGGGCTCTAAAGCGCCCGTTACCTCAGATGGCAGATATAGACGCCGACACGGATACTGACTCCAGTGTCGACGGTGAAGAGACAAATGTGACTTCCAGTAGGGCCACACGTTACATGATTGAGGCAATGAAAAATGTTTTACACATTTCTGATAATACGAGTACCACCAAAAAGGGGTATTATGTTCGGTGAGTAAAAACTACCTGTAGTTTTCCTGAATCTGAGAAATTAAATGAGGTGTGTGATGATGCGTGGGTTTCCCCTGATAACAACTGATAATTTCTAAAATGTTATTGGCATTATATCCTTTCCCGCCAGAGGTTAGGGTGCGTTGGGAAACACCCCCTAGGGGGATAAAGCGCTCACACGCTTGTAAGAACAAGGGCTCTACCCTCTCCTGAGATGGCCGCCCTTAAGGATCCTGCTGATAGAAAGCAGGACAGTATCCTAAAATGTATTTACACACATACTGGTATTATACTGCGACCAGCAATCGCCTCAGCCTGGATGTGCAGTGCTGGGTTGGCGTGGTCGGATTCCCTGACTGAAAATATTGATACCCTAGATAGGGACAGTATATTATTGTCTATAGAGCATTTAAAAGATGCATTTCTAGATATGCGTGATGCACAGCGGAATATTTGCCAACTGGCATCAAGTCTAAGTGCGTTGTCCATTTCTGCCAGTAGAGGGTTATGGACACGACAGTGGTCAGGTGAGGCGGAGGTGGCCACGGCAACAGCTGGGAAATCCACGTTTGTACCCCAGGTCGCCTCTCAACATAAGAAGACGCCGTATTATCAGGCGCAGTCCTTTCGTGGGCAAGCGGGCAAAAGGTTCCTCATTTCTGCCCCGTGACAGAGGGAGAGGAAAAAGGCTGCAGAAATCAGCCAGTTCCCAGGAACAGAAGCCCTCTCCCGCCTCTGCCAAGCCCTCAGTATGACGCTGGGGCTTTACAAGCAGAATCAGGCACGGTGTTGGCCCGTCTCAATGAATTTCAGCACGCAGTGGGCTCACTCGCAATTAGACCCCTGGATCCTTCAGGTGATATCTCAGGGGTACAAATTGGAATTCGAGACGTCTCCCCCTCGCCGTTTCCTAAAGTCGGCTTTACCGATGTCTCCCTCTGACAGGGAGGCAGTTTTGGAAGCCATTCACAAGCTGTATTCCCAGCAGGTGATAATCAAGGTACCCCTCCTGCAACAGGGAACGGGGTATTATTCCACACGGTTGTGGTACCGAAGCCGGACGGCTCGGTGAGACCGAGTCTAAATCTAAAATCTTGAACACTTACATACGGAGGTTCAAATTCAAGATTGAGTCACTCAGAGCAGTGATTGCGAACCTGGAAGAAGGGGACTACATGATGTCTCTGGACATCAAGGATGCTTACCTTCATGTCCCAATTTACCCTTCTCACCAAGGGTACCTCAGGTTTGTGGTACAGAACTGTCACTATCAGTTTCAGACGCTGCCGTATGGATGTTCCACGGCACCCCGGGTCTTTACCAAGGTAATGGCCGAAATGATGATACTCCTTCGAAGGAAGGGAATTTTAGTTATCCCTTACTTGGACGATTCCCTGATAAGGGTAAGATCCAGGGAACAGTTGGAGGTCGGTGTAGCACTATCTCAGGTAGTGTTGCGGCAGCACGATTGGATTCTCAATATTCCAAAATCGCAGCTGATTCCGACGACTTGTCTTCTGTTCCTAGGGATGATCCTGGACACAGTCCATAAAAAGGTGTTTCTCCCGGAGGAGAAAGTCAGGGAGTTATCCGAGCTAGTCGGGAACCTCCTATAACCGAGCCAAGTCTCAGTACATCAATGAAAGGGTTCTGGGAAAAATGGTGACTTCCTACGAAGCAATCCCATTCGGCAGATTCCACGAAAGAACTTTCCAGTGGGACCTGCTGGACAAATGGTCCGGGTCGCATCTTCAGATGCATCAGCGGATAACCCTGTCACCAAGCACAAGGGTGTCTCTCCTGTGGTGGTTGCAGAGTGCTCATCTTCTAGAGGGCCGCAGATTCGACATTCAGGACTGGGTCCTGGTGACCACGGATGTCAGCCTGCGAGGCTGGGAAGCAGTCACACAGGGAAGGAATTTCCAGAGCTTATGGTCAATCCTGGAGACATCACTTCACATAAATATCCTGAAGCTAAGGGCCATTTACAATGCTCTAAGCTCAGCAAGACCTCTGCTTCAAGGTCACCCGGAGTTGATCCATTCGGACAACATCACGGCAGTCACCCACGTAAACAGACAGGGTGACACAAGAAGCAGGAGGGCAAGGCAGAAGCTGCAAGGATTCTTAGCTGGGCAAAAAATCATGTGATAGCACTGTCAGCAGTATTCATTCCGGGAGTGGACAACTGGGAAGCAGACTTCCTCAGTAGACACGACCTCCACCCGGGAGAGTGGGGACTTCACCCAGAAGTCTTCCACATGTTTATAAAACTCGACAAGTATTGCGCCAGGTCAAGGGACCCTCAGGCAATAGCTGTAGACGCTCTGGTAACACAGTGGGTGTACCAGTCAGTGTATGTGTTCCCTCCTCTGCCTCTCATACCCAAGGTACTGAGAATTATAAGATGGAGAGAAGTAAGCACTATATTCGTGGCTCCGGATTGGCCAAGAGGGACTTGGTAACCGGAACTTCAAGAGATGCTCACGGAGGATCCGTGGCCTCTACCTCTAAGAAGGGACCTGCTCCAGCAAGGACCCTGTCTGTTCCAAGACTTACCGCGGCTGCGTTTGACGGCATGGCGGTTGAACGCCGGATCCTGAAGGAGAAAGGCATTCCGGATGAAGTCATTCCTATCCTGATCAAAGCCAGGAAAGATATAACCGCAAAACATTATCACCGCATTTGGCGAAAATATGTTGCGTGGTGCGAGGCCAGTAAGGCCCCGACGGAGGAATTTTTCAACTAGGTCGATTCCTACTTTTCCTGAAAACAGGAGTGTCTATGGGCCTGAAATGGGGGTCCATTAAGGTTCAAATTTCGGCCCTGTCAATTTTCTTCCAGAAAGAACTAGCTTCAGTCCCTGAAGTTCAGACGTTTGTGAAAGGGGTACTGTATATACAGCCTCCTTTTGTGCCTCCAGTGGCACCTTGGGATCTAAATGTAGTTTTTGGGTTCCAAAAGTCACATTGGTTTGAACCACTTAAATATGTGGAGTTAAAATATCTCACATGGAAAGTGGTCATGCTGTTGGCCCTGGCCTGGGCCAGGTGCGTGTCAGAATTGGCGGCTTTGTCCTGTAAAAGCCCTCATCTGATTTTCCATTCGGACAGGGCGGAATTGAGGACTTGTCCTCAGTTTCTCCCTAAGGTGGTTTTCAGCGTTTCACCTGAATCAACCTATTGTGGTGCCTGCGGCTACTAGGGACTTGGAGGACTCCAAGTTGCTAGACGTTGTCAGGGCCCTGGAAATATAGGTTTCCAGGACGGCTGGAGTCAGAAAATCTGACTTGTTGTTTATTCTGTATGCACCCAACAAGCTGGGTGCTCCTGCTTCTAAGCAGACTATTGCTCGTTGGATTTGTAGTACAATTCAGCTTGCACATTCTGTGGCAGGCCTGCCACAGCCAAAATCTGTAAAAGCCCATTCCACAAGGAAGGTGGGCTCATCTTGGGCGGCTGCCCGAGGGGTCTCGGCTTTACAACTTTGCCGAGCAGCTACTTGGTCAGGAGCAAATACGTTTGTAAAATTCTACAAATTTGATACCCTGGCTGAGGAGGACCTGGAGTTCTCTCATTTGGTGCTGCAGAGTCATCCGCACTCTCCCGCCCGTTTGGGAGCTTTGGTATAATCCCCATGGTCCTTACGGAGTCCCCAGCATCCACTAGGACGTCAGAGAAAATAAGAATTTACTTACCGATAATTCTATTTCTCGTAGTCCGTAGTGGATGCTGGGCGCCCATCCCAAGTGCGGATTGTCTGCAATACTGGTACATAGTTATTGTTACCAAAAAAAAAAAATCGGGTTATTGCTGTAGTGAGCCATCTTTTCTAGAGGCTCCTCTGTTATCATGCTGTTAACTGGGTTTAGATCACAAGTTATATGGTGTGATTGGTGTGGCTGGTATGAGTCTTACCCGGGATTCAAAATCCTTCCTTATTGTGTACGCTCGTCCGGGCACAGTATCCTAACTGAGGCTTGGAGGAGGGTCATAGGGGGAGGAGCCAGTGCGCACCAGGTAGTTCTAAAGCTTTACTTTTGTGCCCAGTCTCCTGCGGAGCCGCTATTCCCCATGGTCCTTACGGAGTCCCCAGCATCCACTACGGACTACGAGAAATAGAATTATCGGTAAGTAAATTCTTATTTTTCAGGGCCCTGACAACGTCCAGCAACTTGGAGTCCTCCAAGTCCCTAGTAGCCGCAGGCACCACAATAGGCTGGTTCAGGTGAAACGCTGACACCACCTTAGGGAGAAACTGGGGACGAGTCCTCAATTCTGCCCTATCCATATGGAAAATCAGATAAGGGCTTTTACATGATAAAGCCGCCAATTCTGACACTCGCCTGGCTGAAGCCAAGGCCAATAACATGACCACTTTCCACGTGAGATATTTCAGATCCACGGTTTTTAGTGGCTCAAACCAATGTGATTTTAAGAAACTCAACACCACGTTGAGATCCCAAGGTGCCACAGGAGGCACAAATGGGGGCTGAATATGCAGCACTCCTTTCACAAATGTCTGAACTTCAGGTACTGAAGCTAGTTCTTTTTGAAAGAAAATCGACAGAGCCGAGATCTGTACTTTAATGGAGCCTAGTTTTAGGCCCATTTTCACTCCTGCTTGCAGGAAATGCAGAAATCGACCTAGTTGAAATTCCTCTGTTGGGGCCTTTTCGGCCTCGCACCATGCAACATATTTCCGCCATATGCGGTGATAATGATTTGCCGTAACATCTTTCCTGGCTTTAATAAGCGTAGGAATGACTTCCTCCGGAATGCCCTTTCTCTGACGTCCTAGTGGATGCTGGGAACTCCGTAAGGACCATGGGGAATAGCGGCTCCGCAGGAGACTGGGCACAAAAGTAAAAGCTTTAGGACTACCTGGTGTGCACTGGCTCCTCCCCCTATGACCCTCCTCCAAGCCTCAGTTAGATTTTTGTGCCCGGCCGAGAAGGGTGCACACTAGGGGCTCTCCTGAGCTTCTTAGTGAAAAGTTTAGTTTTAGGTTTTTTATTTTCAGTGAGACCTGCTGGCAACAGGCTCACTGCATCGAGGGACTAAGGGGAGAAGAAGCGAACTCACCTGCGTGCAGAGTGGATTGGGCTTCTTAGGCTACTGGACACCATTAGCTCCAGAGGGACCGAACACAGGCCCAGCCTCGGAGCTCGGTCCCGGAGCCGCGCCGCCGGCCCCCTTACAGAGCCAGAAGCAAGAAAAGGTCCGGAAAAATCGGCGGCAGAAGACATCAGTCTTCAACAAGGTAGCGCACAGCACTGCAGCTGTGCGCCATTGTTACTCAGGCACACTTCACACTCCGGTCACTGAGGGTGCAGGGCGCTAGGGGGGGGCGCCCGGAGCAGCAATGTAAAACACCTTGGCTGGCATAAATACACCACATATAACCCCCAGGGCTATATGGGTGTATTTTAACCCCTGCCAGATTCCACCGAAAAACGGGAGAAAAGGCCGCCGAGAAGGGGGCGGAGCCTATCTCCTCAGCACACTGGCGCCATTTTCTCTCACAGCTCCGTTGGAGGGAAGCTCCCTGGCTCTCCCCTGCAGTTACTACACTACAGAAAGGGGTTAAAAAAGAGAGGGGGGCACTAATTAGGCGCAGTATAACAATACAGCAGCTATAAGGGGAAAAACACTTATATAAGGTTATCCCTGTATATATGTGTGTGTGTGTATATATGTGTGTATATATATGTGTGTATATATATGTGTGTATATATATATATATGTGTATGTATATATATATATATATATATATATATATATATATATATATATATAGCGCTCTAGTGTGTGCTGGCATAGTCTCTCTCTGTCTCCCCAAAGGGCTAGTGGGGTCCTGTCCTCTATCAGAGCATTCCCTGTGTGTGTGCTGTGTCGGTACGTTGTGTCGACATGTATGAGGAGGAAAATGAGGTGGAGGCGGAGCAATTGCCTGTAACAGTGATGTCACCCCCTAGGGAGTCGACACCTGAGTGGATGAGCTTATGGAAGGAATTATGTGACAGTGTCAGCTCTTTACAAAAGATTGATGACATGAGACGGCCGGCGACTCAGTCTGTGCCTGTCCAGGTGTCTCAAAAGCCATCTGGAACTCTAAAACGCCCGTTACCGCAGATGGCAGATACAGACGCCGACACGGATACTGACTCCAGTGTCGACGATTAAGAGACGAAGTGACTTCCAGTAGGGCCACACGTTACATGATTGAGGCTATGGAAAATGTTTTTACACATTTCTGATAATACCAGTACCACTAAAAAGGGTATTATGTTGGGTGAGAAAAAACTGCCTGTAGTTTTTCCTGCATCTGAGGAATTAAATGAAGTGTGTGATGATGCGTGGGTTTCCCCCGATAAAAAAGTTATTGGCATCATACCCCTTCCCGCCAGAGGATAGGGCACGTTGGGAAACACCCTTTAGGGTGAATAAAGCGCTCACACGCTTGTCTAAACAGGTGGCACTACCGTCCCCGGATACGGCCGCCATTAAGGAACCTACTGACAGAAAGCAGTAAAATATCCTAAAATGTATATACACTCACACGGGTGTGATACTGCGACCAGCAATCGCCTCAGCCTGGATGTGCAGTGCTGGGGTGGGTGGCTTGGTAGGATTCTCTGACTGACAATATTGATACCCTAGATAGGGACAGTATATTACTAACTATAGAGCATTTAAAAGATGCATTTCTATATATGCGTGATGCACAGAGGGATATTTGCCGACTGGCATCAAGAGTAAGTGTGCTGTCCATTTCTGCCAGAAGAAGGTTATGGACAAGACAGTGGTCAGGTGATGCTGATCCCAAAAGGCATATGGAAGTATCGCCTTTTCTCTATCGTCCTAGTGGATGCTGGGGTTCCTGAAAGGACCATGGGGAATAGCGGCTCCGCAGGAGACAGGGCACAAAAAGTAAAGCTTTTCCAGATCAGGTGGTGTGCACTGGCTCCTCCCCCTATGACCCTCCTCCAGACTCCAGTTAGATTTTTGTGCCCGGCCGAGAAGGGTGCAATCTAGGTGGCTCTCCTAAAGAGCTGCTTAGAGAAAGTTTAGCTTAGGTTTTTTATTTTACAGTGAGTCCTGCTGGCAACAGGATCACTGCAACGAGGGACTGAGGGAAGAAGAAGTGAACTCACCTGCGTGCAGGATGGATTGGCTTCTTGGCTACTGGACATTAGCTCCAGAGGGACGATCACAGGTACAGCCTGGATGGTCACCGGAGCCGCGCCGCCGGCCCCCTTGCAGATGCTGAAGTTAGAAGAGGTCCAGAATCGGCGGCTGAAGACTCTGACAGTCTTCTAAAGGTAGCGCACAGCACTGCAGCTGTGCGCCATTTTCCTCTCAGCACACTTCACACGCTGTCACTGAGGGTGCAGGGCGCTGGGGGGGGGCGCCCTGGGAGGCAAATGTAAACCTATATACTGGCTAAAAATACCTCACATATAGCCCCCAGAGGCTATATGGAGATATTTAACCCCTGCCAAACTTCACTAAAGAGCGGGAGACGAGCCCGCCGTAAAAGGGGCGGGGCCTATCTCCTCAGCACACAGCGCCATTTTTTCTCTCACAGAAAGGCTGAAGAGAAGGCTCCCAGGCTCTCCCCTGCACTGCACTACAGAAACAGGGTTTAAACAGAGAGGGGGGGCACAAATTGGCGATATAAATATATATATAAAGATGCTATTAGGGAGAAACACTTATATAAGGTTGTCCCTATGTAATTATAGCGTTTTTTGGTGTGTGCTGGCAAACTCTCCCTCTGTCTCTCCAAAGGGCTAGTGGGGTCCTGTCCTCTGTCAGAGCATTCCAGGTGTGTGTGCTGTGTGTCGGTACGTGTGTGTCGACATGTATGAGGACGATGCTGGAGGAGGCGGAGAAATTGCCTGTAATGGTGATGTCACTCTCTAGGGAGTCGACACCGGAATGGATGGCTTATTTAGGGAATTACGTGAGAATGTCAACACGCTGCAAGGTCGGTTGACGACATGAGACGACCGACAAACAATTCGTAACGGTCCAGGCGTCTCAGAAACACCGTCAGGGTTTTTTTATAAAAAACGCCCATTTACCTCAGTCGGTCGACACAGACACAGACACGGACACTGAATCCAGTGTCGACGGTGAATAAACAAACGTATTCCTCATTAGGGCCACACGTTAAGGGCAAAGAAGGAGCTGTTACATATTTCTGATACTACAAGTACCACAGAAAAGGGTATTATGTGGAAGTGAAAAAACTACCTGTAGTTTTTCCTGAATCAGATAAAAGTGTGTGATGATACGTGGGTTTACCCCGATAGCAAATATTGGCGTTATACCTTTTCCCGCCAGAAGTTAGGGCGCGTTGGGAAGCACCCATTAGGGTGGATAAGGCGCTCACACACTTATCAAGTGGCGTTACCGTCTCCAAATACGGCCGCCCTCAAGGAGCCAGCTGATAGGCAGCTGGAAAAATATCCTAAAAAGTATATACACACAGACGGTGGTTATACTGCGACCAGCGATCGCCATCAGCCTGGAGATGCAGTGCTGGGTTGGCTTGGTCGAATTCCCTGACTAAAAATATTTTATTGATATAGAGCATTTAATAGGATGCATTCTATATATATGTATGCGAGATGCACAGAGGGATATTTGCACTCTGGCATCAAGATAAGTGCGTTGTCCATATCTCCCAGAAGATGTCATGGACACGACAGTGGTCAGGTGATACAGATCCCATACGGCACATGGAAGTATTGCCGTTTAAAGGGAAGGAGTTATTTGGGGTCGGTCCGTCGGACCTGGGGGCCACGGCCACAGCTGGGAAATCCAACCTTTTTACCCCAAGTTACATCTCAGCAGAAAAAGACACTGTCTTTTCAGCCTCAATCCTTCCGTTCCCATGTGGGCAAGCGGGCAAAAGGCCAGTCATATCTGCCCAGACATAGAGGAAAGGGAAGTAGACTGCAGCAGGCAGCCCCTTCCCAGGAAAAGAAGCCCTCCACCAGTGGGGGGGTAGTCTCAAGAGTCTCAGCGCGCAGTGGGATCACTCGCAAGTTGACCCCTAGATCATACAAGTATTATCCAAGGGGTACAGATTGGAGAGTCGAGACATTTTTTCCTCGCAGGTTCCTGAAGCCTGCTGTACCAACGGCTCCCTCCGACAAGGAGGCAGTATTGGGAAAAAATTCACAAGCTGTATTTCCAGCAGGTGATAATCAAAGTACCCCTCCTACAACAAGGAAAAGGGTATTAGTCCTCCACACTATATTGTGGTACTGAAGCCAGACGGCTTGGTGAGACATAGTCTAAATCTGAAATCTTTGAACACTTACATAAAAAGGTTCAAATCAAGATGGAGTCACTCAGAGCAGTGATAGAGAACCGGAAAAAAAAGGGGACTATATGGTGTCCCTGGACATCAAGGATTACCTCCATGTCCAAATTTGCCCTTCTCAACAAGGGTACCTCTGGTTCGTGATACAGAACTGTCAATATCAGTTTCAGACGCTGCCGTTGAATTATCCACGGCACCCCGGGCCTTTACCAAGGTAATGGCCGAAAAGATGATTCTTAAAAGAAGAAAGGCATCTAAATTATCCCTTACTTGGACGATATCCTGAAAGGGACAAGTTTCCAGAGAAAAGTTGGAGGTCGGAAAAGAACTATCTAAAGTAGTTCTACGACGGCACGAGTGGATTCTAAATATTCCAAAAATCGCAGCTGTTTTCCGATGATACGTCTGCTGTTCCTAGGAATGATTCTGGGCATAGTCCAGAAAGAGGTATTTCTCCTGGAGGGGAAAGCCAGGGAGTTATCCGACCTAGTCAGAAACCTCCTAAATCCAGGCCAAGTATCAGTGCATCAATGCACAGGAGTCCTGGGAAAAATGGTGGCTTCTTACGAAGCGATTCCATTCGGCAGATCTCACGCAAAAACTTTTCAGGGGGATTTGCTGGACGAATGGTCCGGATCGCATCTTCAGATGCATCAGCGGATAACCCTGTCTCCAAGGACAAGGGTGTCTCTTCTGTGGGGGCTGCAGAGTGCTCATCTTCTAGAGGGCAGCACATTCAGCATTCAGGACTGTGTTCTGGTGACCACGGATGCCAGCCTGAGAGGCTGGGGAACAGTCACACAAGGAAGAAATTTCCAAGGAAGTGTGGTCAAGTCTGGAGATTTCTCTCCACATGAATATACTGGAGCTAAGGGCAATTTACGATGCTCTGAGCCTAGGAAGACCTCTGCTTCAAAGTCAACCGGTGCTGATCCAGTAGGACATCATCATGGCAGTCGCCCACGTAAACAGACGGGGCGGCACAAGAAGCAGGAGGGCAATGACAGCAAGGATTCTTCGCTGGGCGAAAGATCATGTGATAACACTGTCAGCAGTGTTCATTCCGGGAGTGGACAACTAGGAAGATTTCCTCAGCATAAATGAATTCCACCCGGAAAAGTGGGAACTTCATCTGGAAGTTTCCACATGTTTGTAAACCGTTGGGAAAGACCAAAGGTGGTTATGATGGCGTCCCACATGAAGCGCCAGGTCTAGAGACCCTCAGGCAATAGCTGGGACGCTCTGGTAACACCGTGGGTGTACCAGTCGGTGTATGTGTTCCCTCCTCTGCCTTTCATACCCAGTGTATGGAGAATGATAGGAAGGAGAGGAGTAAGAACTATACTCGGGGTTCCGGTTTGGGCCAAGAAGAACTTGGTACCCGGAACTTCAAGAGATACTAGAAAGGATCTTGATTCAGCAAGAATCATGTCTGTTCCATGACTTACCGCAGCTGCGTTGACGCCAGGGCGGGTGAACGCCGGATCCTAAGGGAAAAAGGCATTCCGGAAGAGGTCATCCCTACCCTGGTCAGAGCCAGGAAGGAGGTGACCGCACAACATTATCACCGCTTAGGTGAAAATATGTTCCATGGTGTGAGGCCAGGAAGGCTCCACGGAAGAATTTCAACTAGGTTAATTCCTACATTTCCTGCAAGCAGGAGTGTATATTGGTCTCAAATTGGGGTCCATTAAGGTTCAAATTTCGACCGGTCGATTTTCTTCCAGAAAGAAATTGGCTTCAGTTCCTGAAGTCCAGAAGTTGTTAAGGGAGTACTGCATATACAACCCCTTTTTGATGTCTCCAGTGGCACTGGGCGATCTCAACGTAGTTTGGGATTCCTAAAATCACATTGTTTTAAACAACTCAAATCTGTGGATTTGATATATCTCACATGGAAAGTGACCATGCTGTTGGTCCTGGCCTCGGCCAGGCGAGTGTCAGAATTGGCGGCTTTATCTCACAAAGCCATATCTGATTGTCCATTCGGACAGAGCAAAGCTGTGGACTCGTCCCCAGTTTCTCCCTAAGGTGGTGTCAGCGTTTCACCTGAACCAGCTTATTGTGGTGCCTGCGGCTACTAGGGACTTGGAGGACTCCAAGTTGCTGGATGTTGTCAGGACCCTGAAAATATAGTTTCCAGGTCGGCTGGAGTCAGGAAATCTGACTTGCTGTTTATCCTGTATGCACCCAACAAGCTGGGTGCTCCTGCTTCTAAGCAGACTATTGCTCGTTGGATTTGTAGTACAATTCAGCTTGCACATTCTGTGGCAGGCTTGCCACAGCAAAAAATATGTAAATGCCCATTCCACAAGGAAGGTGGGCTCATCTTGGGCGGCTGCCCGAGGGGTCTCGGCATTACAACTCTGCCGAGCAGCTACGTGGTCGGGGGAGAACACGTTTGTAAAATTTTACAAATTTGATACCCTGGCAAAAGAGGACCTGGAGTTCTCTCATTCGGTGCTGCAGAGTCATCCGCACTCTCCCGCCCGTTTGGGAGCTTTGGTATAATCCCCATGGTCCTTTCAGGAACCCCAGCATCCACTAGGACGATAGAGAAAATAAGAATTTACTTACCGATAATTCTATTTCTCGGAGTCCGTAGTGGATGCTGGGCGCCCATCCCAAGTGCGGATTATTCTGCAATACTTGTACGTAGTTATTGTTACAAAAATCGGGTTATTGTTGTAGGAAGCCGTCTTTCAGAGGCTCCTTTTGTTATCATACTGTTAACTGGGTTTAGATCACAAGTTGTACGGTGTGATTGGTGTGGCTGGTATGAGTCTTACCCGGGATTCAAAATCCTCCCTTATTGTGTACGCTCGTCCGGGCACAGTACCTAACTGGAGTCTGGAGGAGGGTCATAGGGGGAGGAGCCAGTGCACACCACCTGATCTGGAAAAGCTTTACTTTTTGTGCCCTGTCTCCTGCGGAGCCGCTATTCCCCATGGTCCTTTCAGGAACCCCAGCATCCACTACGGACTCCGAGAAATAGAATTATCGGTAAGTAAATTCTTATTATAAAAGGGAAGAGTTATTTGGGGTAGGTCTAACAGACCTGGTGGCCACGGCAACGGCTGGAAAATCCACATTTTTACCCCAGGTAGCTTCTCAACCTAAGAAGACGCCGTATTATCAGGCGCAGTCCTTTCGGCCCCATAAAGCGGGCAAAAGGCGCCTCATTTCTGCCCCGTGGCAGAGGGAGAGGAAAAAGGCTACAGCAAACAGCCAATTCCCACAAAAGCCCTCTCCCGCCTCCGCAAAGTCCTCAGCATGACGCTGGGGCTTTACAAGCGGTCTCAGGCACGGTGGGGGCCCATCTCAAGAAATTCGAGACGTCTTCCCCTTGCCGTTTCATAAAGTCTGCTTTACCGACGTCTCCCTCAGACAGGGAGACAGTATTGCAAGCCATTCACAGGCTGTATTCCCAGCAGGTGATAATCAAGGTACCCCTCCTGCAACAGGGAAAGGGGTACTATTCCACACTATTGGTGGTACCGAAGCCGGACGGCTCGGTGAGACCAATTTTAAATCTAAAATCCTTGAACACTTACATACAAAGGTTCAAATTCAAGATGGAGTCACTCAGAGCAGTGATTGCAAACCTGGAAGAAGGGGACTATATGGTCTCTCTGGACATCAAAGATGCTTACCTACATGTCCCAATTTACCCTTCTCCAAGGGTACCTCAGGTTTGTGGTACAGAACTGTCACTATCAGTTTCAGACGCTGCCGTTTGGATTGTCCACGGCACCACGGGTCTTTACCAAGGTAATGGCCGAAATGATGATACTCCTTCGAAAGAAGGGAGTTTTTAGTTATCCCTTACTTGGACGATCTCCTGATAAGGGCAAGGTCCAGGGAACAGTTGGAAGTCGGGGTAGCACTATCTCAGATAGTGCTGCGGTAGCACGGTTGGATTCTCAATATTCCAAAATCGCAGCTGATCCTGACGACACGCCTTCTATTCCTAGGGATGATCCTGGACACAGTCCAGAAAAAGGTGTTTTCTCCCGGAGGAGAAAGCCAGGGAGTTACCCGAACTAGTCAGAAACCTCCTAAAACCAGGCCAAGTGTCAGTGCATCAGTACACAAGGGTCCTGGGAAAAATGGTGGCTTCCTACGAAGCAATTCCATTCGACAGATTCCACGCAAGAACTTTCCAGTGGGACCTGCTGGACAAATGGTCCGGATCGCATCTTCAGATGCATCAGCGGATAACCCTGTCACCAAAGACAAGGGTGTCTCTCCTGTGGTGGTTGCAGAGTGCTCATCTTCTAGAGGGCCGCAGATTCGGCATTCAGGACTGGGTCCTGGTGACCACGGATTGCAGCCTGAGAGGCTGGAGAGCAGTCACACAGGGAAGGAATTTCCAGGGCTTGTGGTCAAGCCTGGAGACATCACTTCACATAAATATTTGGAGCGAAGGGCCATTTACAATGCCCTAAGCCAAGCAAGACCTCTGCTTCAAGGTCAGCCGGTGCTGATCCAGTCGGACAACATCACGGCAGTCGCCCACGTAAACAGACAGGGCGGCACAAGAAGCAGGAGGGCAATGGCAGAAGCTGCAAGGATTTTTCGCTGGGCGGAAAATCATGTAATAGCACTGTCAGCAGTGTTCATTCCGGGAGTGGACAACTGGGAAGCAGACTTCCTCAGCAGGCACGACCTCCACCCGGGAGAGTGGGGACTTCACCCAGAAGTCTTCCACATGATTGTAAACCATTGGGAAAAACCAAAGGTGGACATGATGGCGTCCTGCCTAAACAAAAAATTGGACAGGTTTTGCGCCAGGTCAAGGGACCCTCAGGCAATAGCTGTGGACGCTCTGGTAACACCGTGGGTGTACCAGTCGGTGTATGTGTTCCCTCCTTTTCCTCTCATACCGAAAGTACTGGGAATTATAAGACGGAGGGGAGTAAGAATTATACTCGTGGCTCCGGATTGGCCAAGAAGGACTTGGTACCCGGAACTTCAAGAGATGCTCACGGAGGACCCGTGGCCTCTACCTCTAAGAAGGGACCTGCTCCAGCAAGGACCCTGTCTATTCCAAGACTTACCGCGGCTGCGTTTGACGGCAGGGCGGTTGAACGCCGGATGCTGAAGGAAAAAGGCATTCCTGATGAAGTCATCCCTACCCTGATAAAGCCAGGAAGGATGTAACCGCAAAGCATTATCACCGCATTTGGCGAAAATATGTTGCGGGGTGCGAGGCCAGTAAGGCCCCGATGGAGGAATTTTCAACTAGGTCGATTCCTGCAATTCCTGTAAACAGGAGTGTCTATGGCAGTGATCGCAAAAACGCGCTATAGCGCGTATTTTACCCGCTTCTGCTGTCCAGGGACTCGCTTATCTAAAATGGGAGGGTCCCTGAGGACGCGCCCCGCAGCAGCAAATCAGTGAGCCTGTGCTTTTAAATAAATAGAGGAGGTGGAGCCTTACCGCTCCTCTCCTGGTTGTGTACTGCACGCCACGTACTGCCTTCACAGGGTCCCGACATTATGGCGCGGCTCCCTGGAACAGTGTCACGAAGACGGTGCGTCTCTGCTATGGCCGTATTTCAAGGGGATCCAGCGGCTAGCAGGTGCTTGTGTGAGCGCCGGTGACTGTATGTGGTTGCTGTGTATGTGCCGCGGGGATGGGGGGGTGAAGAGTGCCGGTGACTGACTGTGTGTGCGGAGGATGAGGTGAGAGCTGGTTGCTGGGTATGTGCCGCGGGGGTGAGGGGTTATTAGAAGTGAGCAGCCCCTACATGTGTCGCACTGGGCTCAGACGGACTGACCCCGGTCCGGCCCCCCTGTACCCTGGCCGGCTATGAGTCCCAGCAGCACAGGAGGGACTTTGTCTCGGAGATGGAGACTGCCTCCGTCTCTACAGTAAGCCCCGCCCCCTCGTGGATATAATGCCGCGATTCGCGGGTGCATGGGGAAGGGGGCGGAGCCTAACATCATGAAGTGCCTTACACATATCAGTGACCTACTGTTGCTGTAGCCCAACAGGTATTGTTTATCCAGCTTTATTCATCTCTTCCCTCACTGACACTCTCTGTCCCCCTCCTCCCCCACTTGGATCCCCTCCCCCTGTCTTCCTGACTCTCACTCTCTCCCCTCTCTATCTTCCTGACTCTCTCTCTCTCTACCTCACTGACACCCTCTGTCTCTCGCTTGGTCCCGTCCCCCCCCCCCCCCCTTCCTCTGTCTTCCAGGTTCTCTCTCTCCCTCCCTGACATCCCCTTTTCCTCGCTTGTTTCCCCCTCTCGCTCTGTCTACCTCCCTGACTCTCTCCTGCTCGCACCCCCTCCCTATTTCTGTCTTCCTGACTCTCTCTCTCTCTCTCTCTTGCTCCCCCTTCTCTATATCAGTCTCTCTCCCTCTCTGACGCCCTTTATCTCTCTCCCTCACTCGCTTGTACCTCTGTCTTTCTCTCTCTGACACTGTCTTAATCGCTCGCCCTCTCCCTCTCCAATGATAGCAACAGTGTGCACAGTCAGTTTTATTGGTGGGGGCCCCCACACCTTTGTTGCCTGGAACCCCCCACTAGCCTTAATGTGGCTCTGACTACGTCAGTCGTTGTCACTCCTCCCTTTGGCACCCCCACTGACATACGCGATGACTGTGGGCACCCCCTTCCCTTGCTGACATCCACGATCACTGTGTATAAGTGCTCTACCTGGCGCAGTGTGAGTGATGTACTGCGAATTGGTACTATTATGTGGCCACACCCCCTCCTCCACGAAGTTACACCCCTAAATTTTTGCACCGCGCCTTCGGCGCACACCGTCCTGATATCCTGCAGTAACCTTATCCTATACTGATAACCAGTCCTGATATCCTGCAGTGACCTTATCTTATACTGATGTATAATTAGTGCTGTCTCTGATAACCAGTCCTGATATCCTGCAGTGACCTTATCCTATACTGATAACCAGTCCTGATATCCTGCAGTGACCTTATCCTATACTGATAACCAGTCCTGATATCCTGCAGTGACCTTATCCTATACTGATCCTATATCCTTGTTTTTATATTTGAATAATTAATAAGAATATTCATTCCGATTGGACCCAGGAAAGGACAGGTAGGACCCCAATTTTTAAAAGTATGGGGTCCCTGGGACCCACTTTTTTTTTTTGCTCAGCGCGATCACTGCTATGGGCCTAAAATTGGGGTCCATTAAGGTTCAAATTTCGGCCCTGTGAATTTTCTTCCAGAAAGAACTAGCTTCAGTTCCTGAAGTTCAGACGTTTGTAAAAGGGGTACTGCATATACAGCCTCCTTTTGTGCTTCCAGTGGCACCTTGGGATCTCAATGTAGTTTTGGGGTTCCTAAAGTCACATTGGTTTGAACCACTTGAATCTGTGGAGTTAAAATATCTCACATGGAAAGTGGTCATGTTGTTGGCCCTGGCCTCGGCCAGGCGCGTGTCAGAATTGGCGGGCTTTCTCCTGTAAAAGCCCTTATCTGATCTTCCATTCAGACAGGGCGGAATTGAGAACTCGTCCTCAATTTCTCCCTAAGGTGGTTTCAGCGTTTCACTTGAACCAGCCTATTGTGGTACCTGCGGCTACTAGGGACTAGGAGGACTCCAAGTTGATGGACGTAGTCAGGGCCCTGAAAATATATGTTTCCAGGACGGCTGGAGTCAGAAAATCTGACTCGCTGTTTATCCTGTATGCACCCAACAAGCGGGGTGCTCCTGCTTCTAAGCAGACTATTGCTCGTTGGATTTGTAGTACAATTCAGCTTGCACATTCTGTGGCAGGCCTGCCACAGCCAAAATCTGTAAAAGCCCATTTCACAAGGAAGGTGGGCTCATCTTGGGCGGCTGCCCGAGGGGTCTCGGCTTTACAACTTTGCCGAGCAGCTACTTGGTCAGGGGCAAACACGTTTGCTAAATTCTACAAATTTGATACCCTGGCTGAGGAGGACCTGGAGTTCTCTCATTCGGTGCTGCAGAGTCATCCGCACTCTCCCGCCCGTTTGGGAGCTTTGGTATAATCCCCATGGTCCTTACGGAGTTCCCAGCATCCACTAGGACGTCAGAGAAAATAAGAATTTACTTACCGATAATTCTATTTCTCGTAGTCCGTAGTGGATGCTGGGCGCCCATCCCAAGTGCGGATTGTCTGCAATACTTGTACATAGTTATTGTTACAAAAATCGGGTTATTATTGTTGTGAGCCATCTTTTCAGAGGCTCCTCTCTTATCATGCTGTTAACTGGGTTCAGATCACAGGTTGTACGGTGTTATTGGTGTGGCTGGTATGAGTCTTACCCGGGATTCAAAATCCTTCCTTATTGTGTACGCTCGTCCGGGCACAGTATCCTAACTGAGGCTTGGAGGAGGGTCATAGGGGGAGGAGCCAGTGCACACCAGGTAGTCCTAAAGCTTTTACTTTTGTGCCCAGTCTCCTGCGGAGCCGCTATTCCCCATGGTCCTTACGGAGTTCCCAGCATCCACTACGGACTACGAGAAATAGAATTATCGGTAAGTAAATTCTTATTTTTCCTTCAGGATCCAGCGTTCAACCGCCATGCCGTCAAACGCAGCCGCGGTAAGTCTTGGAACAGACAGGGCCCCTGCTGTAGCAGGTCTTGTCTGAGCGGCAGAGGCCACGGGTCCTCTGAGATCATCTCTTGAAGTTCCGGGTACCACGCTCGTCTTGGCCAATCCGGAACCACGAGAATTGTGTTTACTCCTCGCTTTCTTATTATTCTCAATACCTTTGGTATGAGAGGCAGAGGAGGGAACACATAAACCGACTGGTACACCCACGGTGTCACTAGAGCGTCCACAGCTATCGCCTGAGGGTCCCTTGACCTGGCGCAATATCTTTTTAACTTTTTGTTGAGGCGGGACGCCATCATGTCCACCTGTGGTTTTTCCCAACGGTTTACCAGCATCTGGAAGACTTCTGGATGAAGTCCCCACTCTCCCGGGTGGAGGTCGTGTCTGCTGAGGAAGTCTGCTTCCCAGTTGTCCACTCCCGGAATGAACACTGCTGACAGTGCTAGTACATGATTCTCCGCCCATCGGAGAATTCTTGTGGCTTCTGCCATTGCCATCCTGCTTCTTGTGCCGCCCTGTCGATTTACATGGGCGACTGCCGTGATGTTGTCTGACTGGATCTGCACCGGCTGGTGTAGGAGCAGGGATTTTGCTTGACTTAGGGCATTGTAAATGGCCCTTAGTTCCAGAATATTTATCTGAAGGGAAGTCTTCTGACTCGACCATAGTCCTTGGAAGTTTCTTCCCCGTGTGACTGCCCCCCAGCCTCGAAGGCTGGCATCCGTGGTCACCAGGACCCAGTCCTGTATGCCGAACCTGCGGCCCTCTAGAAGATGGGCACTCTGCAGCCACCACAGTAGAGACACCCTGGTTCTTGGAGACAGGATTATTAAGCGATGCATCTGAAGATGCGATCCGGACCATTTGTCCAACAGGTCCCACTGAAAGATTCTGGCATGGAACCTGCCGAAGGGAATTGCTTCGTAAGAAGCTACCATCTTTCCCAGGACCCGCGTGCAGTGATGCACCGATACCTGTTTTGGTTTCAGGAGGTCTCTGACTAGAGATGACAACTCCCTGGCTTTCTCCTCCGGGAGAAACACTTTTTTCTGGACTGTATCCAGAATCATACCCAGGAACAGTAGACGTGTCGTCGGAACCAGCTGTGACTTTGGGATATTCAGAATCCAGCCGTGCTGGTGCAGCACTTCCTGAGATAGTGCTACTCCACCAACAACTGTTCCTTGGACCTCGCCTTTATTAGGAGATCGTCCAAGTACGGGATAATTAAAACTCCCTTTTTTTGAAGGATTATCATTATTTCCGCCATAACCTTGGTAAATACCCTCGGTGCCGTGGACAGTCCAAACGGCAGCGTCTGGAATTGGTAATGGCAATCCTGTACCACAAATCTGAGGTACTCCTGGTGAGGATGGTAAATGGGGACATGCAAGTAAGCATCCTTGATGTCCAGGGATACCATGTAATCCCCCTCGTCCAGGCTTGCAATAACCGCCCTGAGCGATTCCATCTTGAACTTGAATTTTTTTATGTATGTGTTCAAGGATTTCAAATTTAAAATGGGTCTCACCGAACCGTCCGGTTTCGGCACCACAAATAGTGTGGAATAGTAACCCCGGCCTTGTTGAAGTAGGGGTACCTTGATTATCACCTGCTGGGAATACAGCTTGTGAATTGCCGCTAGCACCGCCTCCCTGTCTGAGGGAGCAATCGGCAAGGCAGATTTTAGGAACCGGTGGGGTGGAGACGCCTCGAATTCCAGTTTGTACCCCTGAGATACTATTTGAAGGATCCAGGGATCCACCTGTGAGCGAGCCCACTGATCGCTGAAATTCTTGAGGCGGCCCCCCACCGTACCTGGCTCCGCCTGTGGAGCCCCACCGTCATGTGGCGGACTTGGAAGAAGAAGCAGAGGAGGACTTTTGCTCCTGGGAACCTGCTGATTGTTGCAGCCTTTTTCCCCTACCTCTGCCTCTGGACAGAAAAGACCCGCCTTTTCCACGCTTGTTTTTCTGGGTCCGAAAGGACTGAACCTGATAAAACGGCGCCTTCTTAGGCTGTGAGGGGACATGGGGTAAAAATGCTGACTTCCCAGACGTTGCTGTGAAAACTAGGTCCGAGAGACCATCCCCAAATAATTCCTCACCCTTATAAGGCAAAACTTCCATGTGCCTTTTAGAATCTGCATCTCCTGTCCACTGGCGAGTCCATAAGCCTCTCCTAGCAGAAATGGACAATGCTCTTACTTTAGATGCCAGCCGGCAGATTTCCCTCTGTGCATCTCTCATATATAAGACTGAGTCTTTGATATGGTCTATGGTTAGCAGAATCGTGTCTCTGTCTAGTGTGTCAATATTTTCTAACAGTTTATCTGACCACGCAGCGGCAGCACTGCACATCCATGCTGACGCAATAGCTGGCCTAAGTATAATGCCTGAGTGTGTGTATACAGACTTCAGGATCGCCTCCTGCTTTCTATCAGCAGGTTCCTTGAGGGCGGCCGTATCCGGAGACGGTAGTGCCACCTTTTTAGACAAACGTGTGAGCGCTTTATCCACCCTAGGAGGTGTTTCCCAACGTGACCTATCCTCTGGCGGAAAAGGGAACGCCATTAGTACCTTCTTAGGAATTACCAATTTTTTATCGGGGAAAGCCCACGCTTCTTCACACACTTCATTTAATTCATCTGATGGGGGAAAAACTACGGGTAGTTTTTTCTCCCCAAACATAGGCCCTCATTCCGAGTCGTTCGCTCGGTAATTTTCATCGCATCGCAGTGAAATTCCGCTTAGTACGCATGCGCAATATTCGCACTGCGACTGCGCCAAGTAATTTTACAATGAAGATAGTATTTTTACTCACGGCTTTTTCTTCGCTCTGGCGAACGTAGTGTGATTGACAGGAAATGGGTGTTACTGGCCGGAAACACAGCGTTTTCGGGGCGTGTGGATAAAGACGCTACCGTTTCCGGAAAAAACGCAGGAGTGGCCGGAGAAACGGGGGAGTGTCTGGGCGAACGCTGGGTGTGTTTATGACGTCAAACCAGGAACGACAAGCACTGAACTGATCGCAGATGCCGAGTAAGTCTGAAGCTACTCTGAAACTGCTAAGTAGTTTGAAATCGCAATATTGCGAATACATCGGTCGCAATTTTAAGAAGCTAAGATACACTCCCAGTAGGCGTAGGCTTGGCATGAGCAACTCTGCTAAATTCGCCTTGCGAGCGATCAACTCGGAATGAGGGCCATAATACCCTTTTCAGTGGTACCTGTATTTATATCAGAAATGTGTAACACCTCTTTCATTGCCTCAATCATGCAGTGAATGGCCTTAGTGGGCATCAGGTTAGACTCATCGTCGTCGACACTGGTGTCAGTATCAGTGTCGACGTCTGCGATCTGAGGTAGCGGGCGTTTCAGAGCCCCTGATGACCTTTGAGACGCCTGGACAGGCACGAGCTGAGAAGTCGGCTGTCCCACATTTGGCATGTCGTCAAATTTCTTATGCAAGGAGTCTATACGTGCACTCATTTCGTTCCATAAGCTTATCCACTCAGGTGTCTGCCCCGCAGGGGGTGACATCCCTTCTAAAGGCATCTGCTCCGTCTCCACATCATTATCCTCATCAAACATGTCGACACAGCCGTACCGACACACCGCACACACACAGGGAATGCTCTAACAGAGGACAGGACCCACAAAAGCCCTTTGGGGGGACAAAGTGAGAGTATGCCAGCACACACCAGAGCGCTATATAATGCAGGGACTAACTGAGTTATGTCCCCTATAGCTGCTTTTTCTATATAAATGTATACTGCGCCTAAATTTTGTGCCCCCCCTCTCTTTTTTACCCTTGTAGACTGCAGGGGAGAGCCAGGGAGCTTCCTTCCAGCGGAGCTGTGAGGGAAAATGGCGCCAGTGTGCTGAAGGAGATAGCTCCGCCCCTTTTCCGCAGACTATTCTCCCGCTTTTTCCTATATTCTGGCAGGGGTATTTTCCACATATATAGCCTCTGGGGCTATATATTGTGGTATTTTTGCCAGCCAAGGTGTTATTATTGCTTCTCAGGGCGCCCCCCCGCCCCCAGCGCCCTGCACCCTCCGTGACCGGAGTGTGAAGTGTGTGTGAGGAGCAATGGCGCACAGCTGCAGTGCTGTGCGCTACCTTGGTGAAGACTGATGTCTTCTGCCGCCGATTTTCCGGACCTCTTCTTGCTTCTGGCTCTGTAAGGGGGACGGCGGCGCGGCTCCGGGACCGAACACCAAGGCTGGGCCTGCGGTCGATCCCTCTGGAGCTAATGGTGTCCAGTAGCCTAAGAAGCCCAAGCTGGCTGCAAGCAGGCAGGTTCGCTTCTTCTCCCCTTAGTCCCTCGCTGCAGTGAGCCTGTTGCCAGCAGGTCTCACTGAAAATAAAAAACCTAATTTCTATACTTTCTTTCTAAAGGCTCAGGAGAGCCCCTAGTGTGCATCCAACCTCGGCCGGGCACAAAATCTAACTGAGGCTTGGAGGAGGGTCATAGTGGGAGGAGCCAGTGCACACCAGGTAGTCATAAATCTTTCTAGAGTGCCCAGCCTCCTTCGGAGCCCGCTATTCCCCATGGTCCTTACGGAGTTCCCAGCATCCACTAGGACGTCAGAGAAATAACATTCAGTGAGTAACAGGTCTGTGGGCAGTAATGTCCTAATGATGATAATACAGGTCAGAGGAGAGGGCCGGACTAGTTCAGGCTGACAGGAAGGTGATGATAGCTCCAACAACCATGCATTGCATGTAGAAGACATCCCTGAATGCAGGACACATTGAACCTCAAAGAGGATGGGTTTCAGCAGCAGAAGACTTCATTGGGTTCCACTGCTGCCAGCTAAGAACAGGAAAGTGAGGCTAGTGTGCACAGGCTCACCAACACTTGACAATTGAAGATAGAAAATCATTGCTTGATCTGACTCACTTTCTGCTGCGATATGCAGAAGGTAGGGTCAGATATTGTGGCAACTACTATTAATCCATTGACTTGCCCTGTCTTGAGAACACATTTATGGCCCCATCTCCGAAATATTACCAGTGCCACGTGCTAGCCCAGGGAGGCAGAGGGAGATTAGGGAGGTAAATGTGTGGCTTAGAGACTGGTGTAGGAAGGAAGGGTTTGTGGGGGGCAGGATGGTTAGAAGGTTGGAGGAGCTCTTTTAAACTAGGAGCCTGGGGGGAGGGTTTATCTAGAAGCTACGGGTCAAACAGTGAGAACAGTAAGGATGGGGGTAGTGATCAATTTGGGGTTGGAGAAGGGGGGAGCGAAAGATCAGCCACCAAGGGTATTTGCATGGGTACTGACACAGGTATAGCCCAAAATATTCCCAATTTCTCTGACGTCCTAGTGGATGCTGGGGACTCCGTAAGGACCATGGGGAATAGCGGCTCCGCAGGAGACTTGGCACAGCTAAGAAAGATTTAGGACTACCTGGTGTGCACTGGCTCCTCCCACTATGACCCTCCTCCAGACTTCAGTTAGAATCCTGTGCCCGGCTGAGCTGGATGCACACTAGGGGCTCTCCTGAGCTCCTAGAGAGAGAGTATATTTTAGGTTTTTTATTTTACAGTGAGATCTGCTGGCAACAGACTCACTGCAGCGAGGGACTAAGGGGAGAAGAAGCGAACCTACCTAACTGGTGGTAGCTTGGGCTTCTTAGGCTACTGGACACCATTAGCTCCAGAGGGATCGACCGCATGGAACCGGCCATTGGTGTTCGGTCCCGGAGCCGCGCCGCCGGCCCCCTTACAGAGCCAGAAGCAAGAAGAATCCGGAAAATCGGCGGCAGAAGACATCAGTCTTCACCAAGGTAGCGCATAGCACTGCAGCTGTGCGCCATTGCTCCTCATACCCACTTCACACTCCGGTCACTGAGGGTGCAGGGCGCTGGGGGGGGGGGGGGGCCCTGAGAAGCAATAAATACACCTTGGCTGGCAAATATATCACAATATATAGCCCCAGAGGCTATATATGTGATAAATACCCCTGCCAGAATCCATAAAAAAGCGGGAGAAAAGTCCGCCGAAAAAGGGGCGGAGCTATCTCCTTCAGCACACTGGCGCCATTTCTCCCTCACAGCTCCGCTGGAAGGAAGCTCCCTGGCTCTCCCCTGCAGTCTACACTACAGAAAAGGGTAAAAAAGAGGGGGGGGGCACTAAATTTAGGCGCAATATACATATAGCAGCTATAGGGATATAATTTAGTTAATCCCTGATTTATATAGCGCTCTGGTGTGTGCTGGCATACTCTCTCACTGTCTCCCCAAATGGGGTTTGTGGGGTCCTGTCTTCTGTCAGAGCATTCCCTGTGTGTGTGCGGTGTCGGTATGGCTGTGTCGACATGTTTGATGAGGAGACTTATGTGGAGGAGGAGCAGGTGCCTATAAATGTGTTGTCACCCCCTGCGGGGCAGACACCGGAGTGGATGGACTTGTGGAAGGAATTACGCGAAAGTGTCGACTCCTTACATAAAAAATTTGACGACATGCCAAATGCGGGGCAGCCGGCTTCTCAGCCCGTGCCTGCCCAGACGTCTCAAAAGTCATCAGGGGCTCTAAAACGCCCGCTACCTCAGATGGCAGACACAGATGTCGACACGGATACTGATACCAGTGTCGACGACGAAGAGACTAATGTAATGTCCAATAGGGCCACTCGATATATGATTGAGGCAATGAAAAATGTTTTACACATTTCTGAGGTGACCCCAGGTACCACAAAAAAGGGTATTATGTTTGGGGAGAAAAAACTACCAGTAGTTTCTCTAACGTTCTAGTGGATGCTGGGGACTCCGTCAGGACCATGGGGATTAGCGGCTCCGCAGGAGACAGGGCACAAAAATAAAGCTTTAGGATCAGGTGGAGTGCACTGGCTCCTCCCCCTATGACCCTCCTCCAAGCCTCAGTTAGGTTTTTGTGCCCGTCCGAGCAGGGTGCAATCTAGGTGGCTCTCCTAAAGAGCTGCTTAGAAAAAGTTTTTAGGTTTTTTATTTTCAGTGAGTCCTGCTGGCAACAGGCTCACTGCAACGAGGGACTTAGGGGAGAAGAAGTGAACTCACCTGCGTGCAGGATGGATTGGCTTCTTAGGCTACTGGACACCATTAGCTCCAGAGGGATCGAACACAGGCCCAGCCATGGAGTCCGGTCCCGGAGCCGCGCCGCCGACCCCCTTACAGATGCCGAAAAGCGAAGAGGTCCAGAAACCGGCGGCAGAAGACTTTTCAGTCTTCATGAGGTAGCGCACAGCACTGCAGCTGTGCGCCATTGTTGTCACACACTTCACACCAGCGGTCACGGAGGGTGCAGGGGGCGCCCTGGGCAGCAATGAGAATACCTTGTTCTGGCTAAAAAAATACATCACATATAGCCCTTGGGGCTATATGGATGTATTTAACCCCTGCCAGGTCTCACAAACTCCGGAGAAGAGCCCGCCGAAATAGGGGGCGGGGCCTATCTCCTCAGCACACAGCGCCATTTTCCTGCTCAGCTCCGCTGCGAGGAAGGCTCCCAGGACTCTCCCCTGCACTGCACTACAGAAACGGGGTAAAAACGAGAGGGGGGGGGGGCACTTTTTTTGGCGTTTTTGATATATATTAAGCTGCTATAAGGGAGACAACACTTCTATAGGGTTGTTCCTATATATTTATAGCGCTTGGGTGTGTGCTGGCAAACTCTCCCTCTGTCTCCCCAAAGGGCTCGTGGGGTCCTGTCTTCGATAAGAGCATTCCCTGTGTGTCGGTACGTGTGTGTCGACATGTATGAGGACGATGTTGGTGTGGAGGCGGAGCAATTGCCGGTAATGGTGATGTCACCCCCTAGGGAGTCGACACCGGAATGGATGGCTTTATTTATGGAATTACGTGATAATGTCAGCACATTACAAAAATCAGTTGACGACATGAGACGGCCGGAAAACCAGTTAGTACCTGTACAGGCGTCTCAGACACCGTCAGGGGCTGTAAAACGCCCTTTACCTCAGTCGGTCGACACAGACCCAGACACGGACACCGAATCTAGTGTCGACGGTGAAGAAACAAACGTATTTTCCAGTAGGGCCACACGTTATATGATCACGGCAATGAAGGAGGCTTTACATATCTCTGATACTGCATGTACCACAAAAAGGGGTATTATGTGGGGTCTGAAAAAACTACCTGTAGGTTTTTCCTGAATCAGACGAATTGAATGAAGTGTGTGATGAAGCGTGGGTTAACCCCGATAGAAAACTGCTAATTTCAAAGAAGTTATTGGCATTATATCCTTTCCCGCCAGAGGTTAGGGCGCGCTGGGAAACACCCCCTAGGGTGGATAAGGCGCTCACACGCTTATCAAAACAAGTGGCGTTACCGTCTCCTGAAACGGCCGCCCTCAAGGATCCAGCAGATAGGAGGCTGGAAACTACCCTGAAAAGTATATACACTCATACTGGTGTTATACTGCGACCAGCCATCGCCTCTGCATGGATGTGCAGTGCTGGGGTGGTTTGGTCGGATTCCCTGACTGAAAATATTGATACCCTGGATAGGGACAGTATTTTACTGACTATAGAGCATTTAAAGGATGCATTTCTATATATGCGAGATGCACAGAGGGATATTTGCACTCTGGCATCGAGAGTAAGTGCGATGTCCATATCTGCCAGAAGAAGTTTATGGACGCGACAATGGTCAGGTGATGCGGATTCCAAACTGCATATGGAAGTATTGCCGTATAAGGGGGAGGAATTATTTGGGGTCGGTCTATCGGATTTGGTGGCCACGGCAACAGCCGGGAAATCCACCTTTTTACCTCAGGTCCCCTCCCAACAGAAAAAGACACCGTCTTTTCAGCCGCAGTCCTTTCGTTCCTATAGGAACAAGCGGGCGAAAGGACAGTCATATTTGCCCCGAGGCAAAGGAAAGGGTAAGAGAGTGCACCAAGCAGCTTCTTCCCAGGAGCAGAAGCCCCCCCCGGCTTCTGCAAAGCCCTCAGCATGACGTTGGGGCTTTACAAGCGGACTCAGGGGCGGTGGGGGGTCGACTCAAGAATTTCAGCGCACAGTGGGCTCACTCACAGGTGGACCCCTGGATCCTGCAGATAATATCTCAGGGTTACAGGTTGGAATTCGAGAAGTCTCCCCCTCGCCGGTTCCTAAAGTCTGCTCTGCCAACGTCTCCCTCAGACAGGGCGACGGTATTGGAAGCCATTCACAAGCTGTATTCTCAGCAGGTGATAGTCAAGGTACCCCTCCTACAACAGGGAAAGGGGTATTATTCCACACTATTTGTGGTACCGAAGCCGGACGGCTCGGTAAGACCTATTCTAAATCTGAAATCTTTGAACCTGTACATACAAAAATTCAAGTTCAAGATGGAGTCACTCAGAGCAGTGATAGCGAATCTGGAAGAAGGGGACTTTATGGTGTCCCTGGACATCAAGGATGCTTACCTGCATGTCCCAATTTGCCCTTCACATCAAGGGTACCTCAGGTTCGTGGTGCAAAACTGTCTATCAGTTTCAGACGCTGCCGTTTGGATTGTCCACGGCACCTCGGGTCTTTACCAAGGTAATTGCCGAAATGATGTTTCTTCTACGAAGAAAAGGCGTATTAATTATCCCTTACTTGGACGATCTCCTGATAAGGGCAAGGTCCAGGGAACAGCTGGGGGACGTAGTAGCACTAACCCAAATAGTGCTGCAACAACACGGGTGGATTCTGAATTTTCCAAAATCTCAATTGACCCCGACGACACGTCTGCTGTTCCTGGGAATGATTCTGGACACGGTTCTGAAAAAGGTGTTTCTTCCGGAGGAGAAAGCCAAGGAGTTATCCGAACTTGTCAGGAACCTCCTAAAACCAGGGAAAGTGTCTGTGCATCAATGCACAAGAGTCCTGGGAAAGATGGTGGCTTCTTACGAAGCGATTCCATTCGGCAGATTCCACGCACGAACTTTTCAGTGGGATCTGCTGGACAAATGGTCCGGATCGCATCTGCAGATGCATCAGCGGATAACCTTGTCGCCACGGACAAGGGTGTCTCTTCTGTGGTGGTTGCAGAGTGCTCATCTGTTAGAGGGCCGCAGATTCGGCATACAGGACTGGGTCCTGGTGACCACGGATGCCAGTCTGAGAGGCTGGGGAGCGGTCACACAGGGAAGAAACTTCCAGGGAGTATGGTCAAGCCTGGAGATGTCTCTTCACATAAATATACTGGAGCTAAGAGCGATTTACAATGCTCTAAGCCTGGCAAAACCCCTGCTTCAGGGTCAGCCGGTGTTGATCCAGTCGGACAACATCACGGCAGTCGCCCACGTAAACAGACAGGGCGGCACAAGAAGCAGGAGAGCAATGGCAGAAGCTGCAAGGATTCTTCGCTGGGCGGAAGATAATGTGATAGCACTGTCAGCAGTGTTCATTCCGGGAGTGGACAACTGGGAAGCAGACTTCCTCAGCAGACACGATCTACACCCGGGAGAGTGGGGACTTCATCCAGAAGTCTTCCACATGATTGTGAACCGTTGGGAAAAACCAAAGGTGGACATGATGGCGTCTCGCCTCAACAAAAAACTGGACAGGTATTGCGCCAGGTCAAGAGACCCTCAGGCAATAGCTGTGGACGCTCTGGTAACGCCGTGGGTGTTCCAGTCAGTGTATGTGTTTCCTCCTCTGCCTCTCATACCAAAAGTACTGAGAATTATACGGCAAAGGGGAGTAAGAACGATACTCGTGGCTCCGGATTGGCCAAGAAGAACTTGGTACCCGGAACTTCAGGAGATGCTCACGGAAGATTCGTGGCCTTTACCTCTAAGACGGGACCTGCTTCAGCAGGGACCGTGTCTATTCCAAGACTTACCGCGGCTGCGTTTGACGGCATGGCGGTTGAACGCCGAATTCTAAGGGAAAAAGGCATTCCGGAAGAGGTCATTCCTACACTGGTAAAAGCCAGGAAGGAGGTGACTGCACAACATTATCACCGCATTTGGAGAAAATATGTTGCGTGGTGTGAGGCCAGGAAGGCCCCCACGGAGGAATTTCAATTGGGTCGATTCCTACATTTCCTGCAAACAGGATTGTCTATGGGCCTCAAGTTGGGGTCCATTAAGGTTCAAATTTCGGCCCTGTCGATTTTCTTCCAGAAAGAATTGGCTTCAATTCCTGAAGTCCAGACTTTTGTAAAAGGAGTACTACATATACAGCCCCCGGTTGTGCCCCCAGTGGCTCCGTGGGACCTTAATGTAGTTTTGGATTTTCTCAAATCCCATTGGTTTGAGCCACTCAAATCGGCGGATTTGAAATATCTTACATGGAAAGTAACCATGCTACTGGCCCTGGCTTCAGCCAGGAGAGTGTCAGAATTGGCGGCTTTATCGTATAAAAGCCCATATCTGATTTTCCATTCGGACAGGGCAGAACTGCGGAAGCGTCCTCATTTTCTGCCTAAGGTGGTGTCAGCGTTTCACCTGAACCAGCCTATTGTGGTGCCTGCGGCTACTAGCGATTTGGAGGATTCCAAGTTGCTGGACGTTGTCAGGGCATTGAAAATATATATTTCAAGGACGGCTGGAGTCAGAAAATCTGACTCGCTGTTTATACTGTATGCACCCAACAAGCTGGGTGCTCCTGCTTCTAATCAGACGATTGCTCGTTGGATTTGTAGCACAATTCAACTTGCACATTCTGTGGCAGGCCTGCCACAGCCTAAATCTGTCAAGGCCCATTCCACAAGGAAGGTGGGCTCATCCTGGGCGGCTGCCCGAGGGGTCTCGGCATTACAACTCTGCCGAGCAGCTACGTGGCCGGGGGAGAACACGTTTGTAAAATTCTACAAATTTGATACCCTGGCTAAAGAGGACCTGGAGTTCTCTCATTCGGTGCTGCAGAGTCATCCGCACTCTCCCGCCCGTTTGGGAGCTTTGGTATAATCCCCATGGTCCTGACGGAGTCCCCAGCATCCACTAGGACGTTAGAGAAAATAAGATTTTACTTACCGATAAATCTATTTCTCGTAGTCCGTAGTGGATGCTGGGCGCCCATCCCAAGTGCGGATTGTCTGCAATACTTGTACATAGTTATTGTTACAAAGAAATCGGGTTGTTATTGTTGTGAGCCGTCTGTTCAGAGGCTCCTACGTTGTCATACTGTTAACTGGGTTCAGATCACAAGTTGTACGGTGTGATTGGTGTGGCTGGTATGAGTCTTACCCGGGATTCAAAATCCTTCCTTATTGTGTACGCTCGTCCGGGCACAGTATCCTAACTGAGGCTTGGAGGAGGGTCATAGGGGGAGGAGCCAGTGCACACCACCTGATCCTAAAGCTTTATTTTTGTGCCCTGTCTCCTGCGGAGCCGCTAATCCCCATGGTCCTGACGGAGTCCCCAGCATCCACTACGGACTACGAGAAATAGATTTATCGGTAAGTAAAATCTTATTTTTTCCCCCTTCTGAAGAATTGAATAAAGTGTGTGAACTAGCGTGGGCTTCCCCCGATAAAAAATTGGTAATTTCAAAAAAATTACTAATGGCGTACCCTTTCCCGCCAGAGGATAGGTCACGTTGGGAAACACCCCCTAGGGTGGATAAAGCACTTACGCGCTTATCAAAAAAGGTGGCACTGCCGTCCCAGGATACGGCCGCCATAAAGGAACCTGCTGACAGAAAGCAGGAGGCTCTCCAGAAAGCTATATATACACACACTGGTATTCTACTGTGACCAGCTATTGCCTCAGCATGGATGTGCAGTGCTGCAGCTGCATGGTCAGACTCCCTGTCAGAAAACATTGACACCCTAGACAGGGACACTATATTGCTAAACGTAGAGCATATTAAAGACGCTGTCTTTTACATAAGAGATGCACAGAGGGATATTTGCCGGCTGGCATCAAAAATAAGTGCACTGTCCATTTGTGCCAGGAGAGGGTTATGGACCCGGCAGTGGACAGGTGATGCAGATTCTAAAAGGCACATGGAAGTTTTGCCTTATAAGGGTGAGGAGTTGTTCGGGGATGGTCTTTCAGACTTAGTGTCCACAGCAACAGCTGGGAAGTCAGCATTTTTGCCACATGTCCCCTCACAACCAAAGAGAGCACCGTATTATCAGGTGCAGTCCTTTCGCCCCCAAAAGAGCAGACGGTGTAGAGGCGTGTCCTTTCTGCCCAGAGGCAGAGGTAGGGGAAAAAAGCTGCAGCATACAGCCACTTCCCAGGAACAAAAGTCCTCCCCCGCTACTTCTGCTAAGTCCGCCGCATGACGCTGGGGCTCAGCAGGCGGAGCCAGGTACGGTGGGGGGCCGTCTCAAAAACTTCAGCAATCAGTGGGCTCGCTCACAGGTAGATCCCTGGATCCTTCAAGTGGTATCTCAGGGGTACAGGCTGGAATTCGAGACACCCCCCCCACCCCCCGCCGTTTCCTCAAATCTGCCTTACCAACGACTCATTCAGAAAGGGAGGCTGTGTTAGAGGCAATTCACAAGCTGTATTCCCAGCAGGTGATAGTCAAGGTGCCCCTACTTCAACAAGGACGGGGTTACTATTCCACAATGCTTGTGGTACCGAAACCGGACGGTTCGGTGAGACCCATTTTAAATTTGAAATCCTTGAACACATATTTAAGAAAATTCAAGTTCAAGATGGAATCGCTCAGGGCGGTTATTGCAAGCCTGGAAGAGGGAGATTACATGGTATCTCTGGACATCAAGGATGCCTAACTGCATGTCCCCATTTACCATCCTCACCAGGAGTACCTCAGATTTGTGGTACAGGATTGTCATTACCAATTCCAGACGTTGCCGTTCGGCCTGTCCACGGCACCGAGGGTATTTACCAAGGTAATGGCCGAAATGATGATACTCCTTCGGAAAAAGGGAGTTTTAATTATCCCATACTTGTACGATCTCCTGATAAGGGCGAGGTCCAGAGAGCAGTTGTTGGTCGGCGTAGCATTATCTCAGGAGGTGCTACACCAGCACGGTTGGATTCTGAATATTCCAAAGTCTCAGCTGGTTCCGGCGACACGTCTACTGTTCCTGGGGATGATTTTGGACACAGTCCAGAAAAAAGTTTCTCCCAGAGGAGAAAGCCAAGGAGCTGTCATCTCTAGTGAGAGGCCTCCTGAAACCAAAACAGGTGTCGGTGCATCATTGCACGCGAGTCCTGGGAAAGATGGTAGCTTCCTACGAAGCGATTCCATTCGGCAGGTTCCATGCCAGAACCTTTCAGTGGGACCTGTTGGACCAATGGTCCGGATCGCATCTTCAAATGCATCGGTTGATAACCCTGTCTCCAAGGACCAGGGTGTCTCTGCTGTGGTGGCTGCAGAGTACTCATCTCAGAGAGGGCCGCAGATTCGGCATACAGGACTGGGTCCTGGTGACCACGGATGCCAGCCTTCGGGGCTGGGGTGCAGTCACACGGGGAAGAAACTTCCAAGGACTTTGGTCAAGTCAGGAGACTTCCCTACACATAAATGTTCTGGAACTGAGGGCCATTTACAATGCCCTAAGTCAAGCAAAGCCCCTGCTTCAAAACCAGCCGGTTCTGATCCAGTCAGACAACATCACGGCAGTCGCCCATGTAAATCGACAGGGCGGCACAAGAAGCAGGACGGCGATGGCAGAAGCCACAAGGATTCTCCGATGGGCGGAAAATCACGTGTTAGCACTGTCAGCAGTGTTCATTCCGGGAGTGGACAACTGGGAAGCAGACTTCCTCAGCAGGCACGACCTCCACCCGGGAGAGTGGGGACTTCATCCAGAAGTCTTCCAACTGATTGTAAACCGTTGGGAAAAGCCACAGGTGGACATGATGGCGTCCCGCTTAAACAAAAAGCTAGAAAAATATTGCGCCAGGTCAAGAGACCCTCAGGCGATGGCTGTGGACGCTCTAGTGACACCGTGTGTGTACCGGTCGGTTTATGTGTTCCCTCCTCTTCCTCTCATTCCCAAGGTACTGAGGATAATAAAGAAAAGAGGAGTAAGAACCATTCTCATTGTTCCAGATTGGCCAAGAAGGTCTTGGTACCCGGAACTTCAAGAATTAATCTCAGAGGACCCATGGCCTCTGCCGCTCAGACAGGACCTGCTGCTGCAGGGGCCCTGTCTGTTCCAAGACTTACCGCGGCTGCGTTTAACGGCATGGCGGTTGAACACCGGATCCGAAAAGAAAAGGGTATCCTGGAGGAAGTCATTCCTACGCTTATTAAAGCTAGAAAAGATGTAACCGTACAACATTATCACCACATATGGCGAAAATATGTTGCGTGGTGTGAGGCCAGGAAGGCCCCAACGGAGGAATTCCAGCTAGGTCGATTTCTGCACTTTCTACAGTCAGGGGTGACTATGGGCCTAAAACTGGGTTCCATTAAGGTCCAGATTTCGGCTCTGTCGATGTTCTTCCAAAAAGAACTGGCTTCACTGCCTGAAGTTCAGACATTTGTCAAGGGAGTGCTGCATATTCAGCCTCCTTTTGTGCCTCCAGTGGCACCGTGGGACCTCAACGTGGTGTTGGGTTTCCTAAAGTCACATTGGTTTGAGCCACTCAAAACCGTGGATTTAAAATATCTCACGTGGAAAGTGGTCATGCTTTTGGCCTTGGCTTCGGCAAGGCGCGTGTCAGAATTGGCGGCTTTGTCATGTAAAAGCCCCTATTTGATTTTCCATATGGATAGGGCAGAATTGAGGACTCGTCCCCAGTTTCTTCCTAAGGTGGTATCAGCTTTTCAGTTGAACCAACCTATCGTGGTGCCTGCGGCTACTAGGGACTTGGAGGACTCCAAGTTACTGGACGTAGTCAGGGCCTTGAAAATTTATGTTTCCAGGACGGCTGGAGTCAGGAAGACTGACTCGCTATTTATCCTGTATGCACCAAACAAGATGGGTGCTCCTGCTTCAAAGCAGACTATTGCTCGCTGGATTTGTAGCACAATTCAGCTTGCGCATTCTGTGGCTGGCCTGTCGCAGCCTAAATCTGTAAAAGCCCATTCCACGAGGAAAGTGGGCTCTTCTTGGGCGGCTGCCCGAGGGGTCTCGGCTTTACAACTTTGCCGAGCTGCTACTTGGTCGGGGGCTAACACGTTTGCAAAATTCTACAAATTTGATACCCTGGCTGAGGAGGACCTGGAGTTCTCTCATTCGGTGCTGCAGAGTCATCCGCACTCTCCCGCCCGTTTGGGAGCTTTGGTATAATCCCCATGGTCCTTACGGAGTACCCAGCATCCACTAGGACGTCAGAGAAAATAAGATTTTACTCACCGGTAAATCTATTTCTCGTAGTCCGTAGTGGATGCTGGGCGCCCGTCCCAAGTGCGGACTGTCTGCAATACTTGTATATAGTTAATGTTAACTAAAGGGTTATTGTTGAGCCATCTGTTGAGAGGCTCAGTTATTGTTCATACTGTTAACTGGGTATTGTATCACGAGTTATACGGTGTGATTGGTGTGGCTGGTATGAGTCTTACCCGGGATTCAAAATCCTTCCTTATTATGTCGGCTCTTCCGGGCACAGTATCCTTACTGAAGTCTGGAGGAGGGTCATAGTGGGAGGAGCCAGTGCACACCAGGTAGTCCTAAATCTTTCTTAGCTGTGCCCAGTCTCCTGCGGAGCCACTATTCCCCATGGTCCTTACGGAGTCCCCAGCATCCACTACGGACTACGAGAAATAGATTTACCGGTGAGTAAAATCTTATTTTATCACCTAATGACTAGTATGGCTCCACAATACGGTATATGTAAAATGATGTCCTTAGCATAAGGGAAGGTACTAACATCAGGGATGAGGGGGGGGGGGGGGGTTAGAAAGTCTTAATGGGTCAAATAGAGATAGTAGTGGGGGAGGCTGTATTAAATATGATGGGGTGGAAAGGGAGGGAAAAAAATAACAGTTGGTAAGGGTAAGTCTAGTAAGGCACTTGTAAATAGATACGATACCATTTAAACAAACTGGCAAGGGAGACTCTAAGCTAAAATGTTTGCTAGCAAACGCAAGAAGCCTATCGGGTGAAATGGGGCAATTGGAATGGCTTGTATCAGAATCTCAGTATGATATTATAGGTATTATGGGAACATGGTGGGATGCCTCTCACGACTGGGTTGCGAATTTGTAGGGATAAACTCTTTTCAGGAGGGATACGGCTACCAAAAGGGGAGGAGGGGTATGTCTCTTTGTTAAACCATCTCTAAAACCAAACTTAATAGATGGTATTTACAAGGGGGCTGGAGATAACGTGGGATCACTATGGGTTGAGATCACAAGTAGGGGCACAGAAGCAAAGAAACTAATCATTGGCATGTGCTACAAGTAACCAGATATTAGTGTACATAACGCGGAACAACTCTTACTGCAAATTGAAAAAGCTGCGGGAATGGGGGACATCCTAGTGTTAGGGGATTTTAACTATCCGGATATAAATTGGAGTAACGATTCATGTGTAAAAACTAGGAGCAGCAGATTCATTAAAGGATCAATACTTGACTCAATTAGTCGAGGACCCAACTAGGGGTAAAACTATTCTGGATCTAGGGCCTAATTCAGACCTGATCGCTCACTAGGGGTTTTTTGCACTGCTGCGAGCAGATAGTCGCCGCCCATAAGGTTTACAAGTGTGCGATCGCATGTGCATCTGGTCGGTACAAAAAATATTTGTGCACTTTCTGAGTTGCCTTGAACTTACTTAGCCCTTGCGATCACTTCAGCCTGTCCGGTCCCGGAATTGACGTCAGACACCCGCCCTGCAAATGCTTGGACACGCCTGCATTTTTCCAACCACTCCCAGAAAACGGTCAGTTGACACCCACAAACGCCTTCTTCCTGTCAATCTCCTTGCGATCGGCTGTGTGAATTGATTCTTCGTTAAACCCATCGCACAGCAGCGATCCGCTCTGTACCCGTGCAATGCGCCTGCGCATTGCGGTGCATGCGCAGTTCTGATCGCAGCGCAACGAAAAAACCTAGCGTGCGATCAGGTCTGAATGACCCCTAGTTATTACCAATAATGTGGACATTATATCAAACACTAAAGTTGGGGAGACCTTGGGAAACAGTGACCACTATATGATCACATTCGACATCCGTTTCAAGAAGCATAGCTATAAGGTAACAACTAAAACATTTACCTTTAGAAAAGCTAACTTCAATATGCTGAGACAGGCACTAAACGACATTGATTGGGAAGTTTTGTTTCATGGTAAAGACACAATGGAAATGTGGGTAGCTTTAAAAGGGTTGCTTGATAGCAATATACACAAATTCATTCCCATGAGCAGTAAACGCAGGAGTACGAAACAAAAGCCAATGTGGCTTAATAAGGAGGTAAAAGAAGCAATGGCTAAAAAGAGGCGAATGAAGGGGAGGAGTCATTCCAGCATTATAAGAATGCAATAAAAAAAGTAATAAGGGCAGCTAAAATTGGAAAACGAACAGCAAATCACTATGGAGCGTAAATCCAATCCTAAAAAGTTTTATAAATACACAAACGGTAAAAGGGTAAAAAAGGAGAACGTAGGCCTATTAAAAGATAAATTGGGAGCTTTGATAAACGATGATAAAATAAAAGCTGAAATACTGAACAATTTTTCCCCCCCTCCGTATTCTCCAGGGAGGATCGGATGGTGAGAGTAGTACATAACGATAGTGAAGGTAATGACTCTTGGCTTGATGCTTGTTTAAGTGAGGAAGTAGTCCTAGAGAGACTAAGCAACATAAAGATTAATATATCACCAGGCCCAGATGATTTTTATCCAAGGGTTATTATGGAGCTTAGGTCGCAGCTAGCAAAACCCATATACTTGATTTTCCATAGTTAAATTACATCAGGCATGGTACCAAAGGATTGGTGCATAGCTGAGGTAGTGTCTTTATTTAAAAAGGGAACTAAAAATAACTCTGGTTACTATAGACCAGTTAGTTTAACCTCTATAGTGGGTAAAATATTGGAAGGTATTTTGAGGGATAGCATAGAGGATTATCTGCAGGTTAATAAGATTATTAGCAAAAGTCAGCATGGGTTTATAAGTCGCAGATCATGTCAAACTAACTTAATTAGCTTCTAGAAGGAAGTGAGCGAGAATCTTGACCAGGCAAAAGCAGTGGATGTGGTGTATTTAGATTTTGCAAAAGCCTTTGATACAGTACCTCACAGGAGGGAACTTGGCCTAGGATATACTACTTGTACATGGACAGGTAATTGGCTGGATAACAGAGTACAATGAGTAGTGGTCAACGGGATGGTCTCCAGCTGGGCACCAGTAGTCAGCGGAATACCACAAGGGTCCGTACTTGGCCCACTACTGTTCAATATATTTATCAATGATCTAGGAATAGGCCTGGAAAGCACAGTGTCAATCTTTGCAGATGATACTAAACTGTGTAAGGTAATTAATTCAGAAACTGATGTGGAGTCTCTACAGAATTACTTATTTAAACTTGAAAGCTGGGCGTCTAAATGGGGAATGAGGTTCAATATAGAAAAATTGCCAAGTTATGCATTTTGTGACAAAAAACACATTCTTCCTATACTCTAAATGGGGAAAATATAGGGGTAACTGTGGTGGAAAAAGATTTGGGGGTGCTCATAGATAATAGGCTTAATAATGGTACACAATGTCAAAATGCAGCAAAAAGGCAAGTGAAGTGCTTGTGTGCATAAAACGGGGTATTGAGACAAGGGACGAGGATGTAATCCTGCCGCTGTACAACTCATTGGTACGTCCACACCTGGAATATTGTGTTCAATTTTGGGCACCATATTATAAAAAAGGTATCGGGGAACTAGAAAGAGTTCAAAGGCGAGCTACTAAATTGATTAAAGGGGTAGAGACACTGGAGTATGAGGAAAGGCTTACTAGGTTAAATATGTATACACTAGAAAAGAGGCATCTAAGAGGATTATTAATATCTTCAAATATGGAAAGGGTCATTACAAGGAGTTAGCAGGGGATTTGTTTATTAAAAGAACTCTGTATAGGACACGTGGGCACTCGCTGATGCTAGAGGAGAGAATACTCCGTACACAACGTAGGATAGGGTTCTTCGTGGTAAGGGCAATAAAGATTTGGAACTCCTTGCTGGAGAAAGCAGACTCTTTAAATGCATTTAAAAATGGATTGGACAAATTTTTAACTGGAAATAGTATCCAGGGTTATAGCATTTAACATAGTGACATTAATATCTGGGATTGGTAAAAATCATAGTTGTCAATTGGTACTAAACCATTACTTCAGCAGGTGCATTATAATATGAACAGCTTAACACAGAATACAGGTTGAACCCAATGGGCATTTTGCCTCATTTCAACCTCACTAACTATGTAATGTGATATGGTACATTAACAAGTGAGCTCAACAGGGACAGGATTGTTTGTGGAACTCGTAATAATGTAACTTATTTACATTAATTGCATGAGAAAAAAATCCACACAGGTAACTGCTAAACATGTATGTATGCCACATGAGTAGTCCAGAAAAAGTGCAATGGAGTTCAAATGGGAGTTTGATGTATGTGGCCTGTGGAAGCACATGCAACATTTAATATGCATTGCAGTGGTCACCATTTGCGTAAACGCCACAAATGTCCTGCTTTAATGAACGCTGCAGTGTTTGTTGCGAACAATCATTTTGCATGTTGGTGCAGGTCCAAGCCTAAACTTGATGACTGACACCTTACAACTGTATAGTTTGGATGGTGGCAAGCTGCGCTCAGCTCTTTCTATATATTGGATACAAAGTAGCTGCTATTGGAAATATGGGATTGTTAGGGGTACTCCTTCCCCAAAACGATATATGCACTATGAGAACGAGAATTTTTTTTCCAGCGCTTCACTTTGTATAAACCCAATAAAGACTTTTGTTATAGACAGATTTTTATAAATATATTCTTTTTATTGTTAACACAAATTATAAGCCCTTTGGCAGATAAAAGATAGTATTAAAAATTTTTTTTCCCCACTTGTGATCACAAGAAAGTATTTACTTATAAAAGTGCAAATTTTCACAGATATGGACAATACACATACACATACAAACATTAAGACACATATATTTGTGGTAACTGTTTCTAATTCAGAGGGAGTTGATACACTTTGTAGCGGTTTACTCTACTCCCCTGTGTTGTGGAATGTTTCCTCTTTTCAAATGTCACTTTTTGTTGGTTTGATTTTATATCATACAAAGTAGCAGTCTATTGATGTGCGGGTTCAGATGATCTACGCGTTTCGCCTGTCCAGGCTTCGTCAGGATAGTCTGACTAAGCCTGGACAGGCGAAACGCGTAGATCGTAGAGAGCACGGACCATCGCTGAGCCCGCAAGTCCTCACCGAACGCCGGACACCGTAAACGGGGAGCCCAGGACCAAGGAGGAGGACGACGCGGTAAGCGAACGTCTAAGTCTGCCGGCAGACTAAAATCATTTGTATTTGCGGAGCAGCAAGTAAAACTTTGATCTGTCATTTGACTAATGCGGGACACATCATCTGAACCCGCACATCAATAGACTGCTACTTTGACAATCCGGCTCTGTCAGCTTTTGAATAACGTCGTTGAATGATGTTGGTTGGATTGCCATACTGCCTCTATTTCTCACCTCACGGCTGTGCTCACTTCCAGCCCTGTGCTCCAAGTTTTTTGATGTGCATGTTCCTGTGATCTCCGCAGTGCCATCCAGCATGCTCTTGGCACTGTCTGTCTGCAGTTTAATAAACACATTGGTATTGCTTGCAGTGCCCTTACCTAGACTGAGTTGCATTACATTCACATTGATAAGGAACTATTGGCTCTATCCTTTGCTTGTCAACAGTTTCGCAAGTTCATCTATAGACATCCAGTGCTGATTAAGACAGACCACCAAACCCTTATCACCATTCTCTGCAAACCGCCTTCATAATGTCTGCACAAATCTAATGTTTCATGCTCAAGCTCCAAAGGTACCATCTGGATGATGTGTACAAACGTGGCAAGGACCTCCATGTCGCTGACACTTTATCAGTTACTCACCTACTGGACTTTGGTGTCCATGATAATGATATTGAGTTTACTATCCTCTCCTTCAGGTGTTTGGAGGATTAGCATGATTCCATGGTTATCTCATGTTATCCTGGCCTTCTTCCTCCAGGGAACTGTCTTGTGACCTGAAGTCTGTCCTTGCCTTCCACAATGAATATAGGGGAATCCTACTATATACCAGAAAGGTGTACCTAATAAAGAGGTCATTGAGTGTTTCTTTTTAATTCAATTAGAGCTACGGGAGGGATATTTTTATTTATAATTGCTTACATATGTCTTATGTTTGCTTTCACAATTGTAAATCCAAATATAATGTTTCTTCTTTTAGATCTTGAAGAACCAACAAGAGTGTAAAATGTTGGCTCCTAACAGCCCTGTTTGTGATGAAAACAAAGTTCCAGTGGTGCAAAAAGTAATTCGCTTGGCTTCTTTTGTATTAACAATGTGAATGTTCGTACATGTCAAGGAATATTGCTCAAACAATACCTGTTAACAAGTGGCATCTATTTGTACATGTTTGCTTTTCAAGATGGTCCTGTAGTGCTAAATCTTGTTACACATTTATGTTGACAACCAGTATTTCTCTGGCTGGGTCCACAGGATTATCCACAGGATAACATTGGGATATTGTCGAGCGACAGCGAAAATGGCACCAACACGGTCACGAGCTTTCTGGCCTCCCAGGATGCATTGGTGCCTCCACTATATAGTCCCGCCCACTGACTCAGTCAGATCAGTTTTTTGCTTGGTGCGGCAGGAAGCCGCATGGTCACAGGGCTGCTGTGAAAGCAGCCTCAAGTTTTCATTACTTTATTTTTATAGACTTACTGTTTTGGTTTGAGCGACTTCTCTTAACAGCGTCTTAAACGTGTATTAGAAAGAGTCGCTCCAACAACTCCCCACCGGGTCGCAACAACGCTTACCTTCGCGGTACAGTGCTGTCTCGACGGGCGTCTGTGTCGGATGTTCTAGCAGGTCCAGCAGACGTTACCAGGCTGTGGCCGGAGCATGGGGAGACAGTGAGTATATGGACTTCCTCTTACTAGAGGGGTCAGGACACAGCTACGCTGATTTGGTGGAGACTACAAACAGCGTGTTGATGCGCCGAACATCTCGAGTGTGACAGCGCTACGCTCCGGGGATCATAGGCGCCAGGACTAGGTGAGGCCGCGATCCTGGGAGTTTAAGTCAACAGGGGGTTTCAGACGCTCTCCTGGCCGTCCCTCCTCCGAGTTCATGGCCAGTTCCCGCGGGTCTCTCGTTTCATGAACTGAATGACCTCACTTCCGGCTCAGACGCTACCACGAGGGTACTCGGTCGCAGCTTAGACGCTGCGGTTGTGTACACTGGATATAAACCCGCCCAGACCGAGTCGCAGGCCTTTAGTGTCTGCATGCACGTGGAGTCGCTCAGCGTCCGTGTCCGTTGGTGAGCGTCCGTGTCCGTTATCCGTTACCAAGAGCGGCAGTGTACACCAGTAGCGTCTGAATCCACTCAGCGTCTTTCGAGCGTCTTTGCTTGGATATGGAAGTGTGGTGAGTCTCCCTGTATCCCGCTCCCTGGAGGCAGGGTATACAGTACTAAAAATTCCTTCTACTTCTTAGTGTGCACTGTTAATTTTTAGTACCTATTGCATATGAGACCTGTATATTATTGTGTTTTCTGCATGTTATGTTGAAAAAGAACCAGTTAAACAGAAGTACAATTTTCCTACTTATGTGTAAGTTATTATGGAGGTTGTATTCTCATATGACAATGTCTAATGCTTTAACATGTGACTGACTGCTAGTATGTGTGCTGACTTTTCTGTGTAATGTCAGTCCTGTTCTGACCCTCAAATCAGGTGCACTGTGGTCAGATTGATTTCACCTCTATATACTGATTATAGGGTGTGGTTCAGTCACAAAATTGTGTAGTCAATATCAGAAAAAATGTCTGAGCGGCAAAAGTGATGAGGAGAATTTGTCAAGCACTCCTACAGCCCTAACATGCTTATCTTGTAAGTCAGGGGTGATTGATATGATTCAATTGGTCACTTATGAGGGTTTGTGTGCAAACTGTTTCGCTTTTCAGCGAAGTAAAAAAGAGGAGTTAGTTCAACCTCCAGTAGAGCCACCATGGAATATGTTCGCAAAGACTCTGTCTTCAATAGCGGACAGGTTAGCTCCAGTAGCACCACCTCAAGGGTTAGGTTACACTATGAACCCATACATGCAGCTCCCTTCCTATGGTTTGGTTCCAGTAGCCTCTACAAGCAACCAAGGGGTAGGTAAGACTAAGACAGATACGTTTGTATGGCAGACTACACAAGAGGATACATCGGATGATGATGCGGAAACAATAGATTCAACTCCGTATGATGATCAGTCGCAGAGCTTTAGTTCAGATGATGTAGCTGAACTCATTAATGCAGTAAAGGCTGTGCTTTCTCTGGAAGAACCAGCCAAGACAGCGTTAAAAGCAAAAGCACCTGTATTCAAACGAACAAAGTCAGTGAAAGCTGAATTTCCAGCGTCAGAGGAGTTGACGGAAATGATGGATGAGTCTTGGGCAGCGCCCGGTAAAAAGTATAAGATTCCTAGGAGATGGGATTCTTATTATCCATTTCCTGCTGGAGATTGTTCGAAGAGAGAAGTTCCTCCAAAAGTAGATGCACATGTTCTGCGACTAGTGCACAAATCTGCTTTGCCACTGTCATCTACCTCTTTGAATGATGTCACAGACAGGAGGGTAGAGAGCCTATTGAAAAATATTTTTTTCTCTTGTGGGTGCAGTGGTAAGACCTGCTATGGCTTCGGCCTGGATAGCAAAGGCAATGGGCGAATGGATAGAGGAACTAGAGAATGACATCCCCTCTCCTACTAGGGAGCAAGAGGATCGTCTTTGCCGTTTAAGACAATCTGCCCAGTATTTAGAAGAAGCAGCTATTGATGTAGGCACTGTTGCTTCTAAAGCTTCAGCCCTGGCAGTAGTCGCTCGCAGAGCAGTCTGGCTACGGACCTGGAAGGCAGATGCGGAGTCCAAGAAGGAATTGGAAGCATTGCCTTTCGTGGGTAATATATTATTTGGAAAACCTTTATCGGATATCCTAGAGTCAGAGGCTGAATCGAAGAAGGTCAGATTTCCGGCTACCTACAACCCTAAGTCCAAGGGTTTAAAATTTCGCTCATTTCGCTGGCAAAGCGAAAGGTAAAGAGGAGCCTAAACAACCGCAGTTTAAATCCAGGGGTAGTTAGCAGTGGGCTAGCAAAAAGCCAGCTTCCAAACCTGAACAAAAGCCCTCAGCCTGAAGAGACGGGCCTCCGCCTGGAGGATTCCAGGGTTGGGGGCCGACTCCTGCAATTTGCACACACATGGCAACAGTCAACAACAGATGCCTGGGTGCAGAAGGTAGTATCTCAGGGGTATGGGTTCCCATTCACGAGGCAGCCTCCTCAAAGATTTTTTTGCACCAGCCCGTCTCGTATAGAGTCGAAGGCCAATGCCCTGCAAGAAGCGGTCCAAAAATTACTGCAGTCAGGTGTGATTGTCCCAGTACCTCCATCACAAAAGGGACAGGGGTATTACTCACTCCAATCTGTTTCTAATCCAGAAACCAAATGGGTCATTTTGACTAAATCTGAAGATGTTGAACAATTACATATGGATCCCGAAGTTCCACATGGAGACGTTACGCTCCATAATGTTGGCTATGGAACCGGGAGACTATATGGTATCTCTGGATGTGCGGGATGCTTGCCTACATGTGCCTATAGCACTATCACATCGGTGTTACCTCAGGTTTGCCATCCTCAAGGAACACTTCCAGTTCCAAGCTCTGCCCTTCGGGCTAGCTACAGCACCCAGGGTGTTTACCAAGATCATGGTGGTTATGGCAGCTTGTCTGCGCAAACAAGGGATAAGGATATTCCCATACCTAGACGACCTATTAATCTTAGCACAGTCGCAAGATTTACTGTTGAGCCATCTCCAACAGACGATAGTTTGTTTACAGAGACACGGGTGGCTCATAAATTGGGAGAAGTCGTCCCTGAATCCATCACAGCGGATGGTTCATTTGGGAGCCATATTGGATTCAGACCTGCAGAGTTCTCTTACCAGAGAAGAAAATAGTCAAGGTGCAGGTCATGGCTCAGGAAGCGTTGCAAGCCCAGACAATGTCAGTCCATGCAGCAATGCGACTGTTGGGTCTGATGGTATCAACGTTCGACATGGTGGAATATGCGCAATTCCACTCCAGACCATTGCAGCATCTCATTTTGACAAAATGGAACGGAAATCATCAAACAATAAAGAAGCAGATGATAAAGATTCCAGTAAATGTAAAAAGGTCTCTAGCATGGTGGCTACAGACAGACCATTTAAACAAGGGGAGACCCTTTTGGATAAAAGAGTGGCAAGTCCTGACGACAGATGCCAGCCTGCAAGGTTGGGGGGCGGTACTCGGAAGCCTATGGTTCCAGGATAAATGGACCGCAAGGGAAAGTCGCCTGCCGATAAATCTGTTAGAAATAAGAGCCATTTACTTGGCCCTAGTTCAGGCAAAGGACGATCTACAAGGAAGACCAGTCCAGATCCGCTCAGACAATGCGACGGCAGTAGCATACCTAAATCATCAAGGAGGGACTCACAGCAAGAGTCTGATGGAGGAAGTAACTCCCATTCTAAAGTGGGCAGAACTCCATCTCCCAGCATTGTCAGCAGTATTTGTCCCGGGTGTACTAAATTGGGAAGCGGATTTTCTCTGTCGGCACACCATTCAGGAAACCGAATGGGCACTACACCCAGAAGTGTTTCAGACACTGGTGAACAGATGGGGTCTACCGGAGATAGACATTATGGCGTCTCGTCTAAACAACAAAGTTCCGAGGTACGGATCAAGAACAAGGGACCCAGGAGCAGTCCTGGTAGACGCACTGTCAGTAGAATGGAGGTTTCAGCTGGCATATCTGTTCCCTCCAATATCTCTGTTACCCAGAGTAGTGAGAAAGATAAAACAGGCAAAAGGAGCAATCATTCTAATAGCTCCAGCTTGGCCAAGAAGGCATTGGTACACAGATCTGTGGAGAATGTCCGTGGAAGCACCGATACTGCTCCCTCAACGTCCAGATCTGTTAATGCAGGGTCCTTGTTGTCACAGTCATCTGGATCGCCTGTCTTTGACGGCGTGGCTGTTGAAACCTCTATCTTAGAAGCTAGAGGATTTTCAAAACAAGTAATCCAAACCATGCTTAGAGCAAGAAAGCCTTCTTCGGCCCGTGTATATAATAGAATATGGCAAGCCTATATTCATTTGTGTTCTGGAAAAAATTACAATCCAAGAGCCTTTAAAGTAGCTAGAATTTTGGATTTTCTGCAGGCAGGATTGGATAAGGGGTTGAAGGTTGCTTCCTTGAGGGTGCAAGTCTCGGCGTTGACTGTATGGTTTCAGTAGAAGATTGCTGCCCTACAGGATGTACGTACGTTTTTCCAAGGAGTAGTACATATTCAACCTCCATTTGTTCCTCCTGCAGCTCCCTGGGATTTGAATTTAGTTCTTAAATTTCTCCAGGGTCCTTTGTTTGAACCACTTGAGAGAGCGGATCTTAAGTGGTTAACGATTAAAGTTCTTTTTTTACTGGCAATGGCGTCAGCCAGAAGAGTGTCAGATTTAGGAGCATTATCATGTAAGTCTCCTTTCCTAAGTTTTTTTCCAGACAGAGCAGTTCTCAGAACGAGATCTAGTTATCTTCCAAAGGTGGTATCAAAATTTCACCTGAATGAAGAGATTGTAGTCCCAGCTTTTCAGGTATCGGGACTATCTGTGGGAGAAGCGTCACTGGACGTGGTCCGGTCTTTAAAAATCTATATAGATCGTACTAGTGCCATCAGGAAAACAGATTCTCTCTTCATCCTCTACGGATTCCATAGGAGAGGTTGGCCTGCTAGTAAACAGACGCTGGCGAGATGGCTCCGAATGGTAATATCAGAAGCTTATTCTCATGCAGATCTCCCTATTCCGGCTAATGTCTCTGCACACTCTACACGTAAGGTAGGTTCTTCTTGGGCAGCACAACAGGGTGCATCAGCAGAACAGATATGTAGGGCAGTTACATGGTCTTCCATAAACATATTCATCAGACATTATGCCTTGGATACTTTTGCCTCTCATGACGCAGACTTCGGGCAAAAAGGTCCTCCTGTGCAATCAGGAGCGTCCCCACCACTAAAATGGCTTTGGGAATCCCAATGTTATCCTGTGGATAATCCTGTGGACCCAGCCAGAGAAATAAACGTTATGGTAAGAACTTACCGTTGATAACGTGATTTCTCTTATGTCCACAGGTATCCACAGGGATCCCACCCGGACGCATCTGATTTGAGGATCTAGACAAACACTAAAAACCTCTTCCTTCTTGTATGGAAGGGTGTGCATGTGTGTTCTTATCGCCTGTACAGGTCTCTACCTAATGTTCCTGCCTATAATCGCTGTGGAAAGAACTGATCTGACTGAGTCAGTGGGCGGGACTATATAGTGGAGGCCCCAATGCATCCTGGGAGGCCAGAAAGCTCGTGACCGTGTTGGTGCCATTTTCGCTGTCGCTCGACAATATCCCAATGTTATCCTGTGGATACCTGTGGACATAAGAGAAATCACGTTATCAACGGTAAGTTCTTACCATAACGTTTATTTATATTATCTGTCAACATACAGTTTTAGGGCAAAGTTGCTCAAGAAGTTCCCAGTGTTTTTAGACTATAATTTGTCCGCATCTGTCACATGGTCAATATTTAGGGGGTAATTCAATTGCGTGCAAGGTTTAGTGAGTAAAAAAACCTTGCATACCTCGCCCCCAATTTTTGATTCCTGCGGGTTTGCGCATTCCCGATACCCATGGTATCCATTTTAAAGAAATGGTTGCAGGGTTTTCAGCGTGAAAAAAGACATGTAGATTTCTGTAGCAATCACTGCGTCCCATCTTCTGCCCTTCAAATGAATAGCAAAACCTTGCTGCAGGAAAAAAATCCACGATGGTGGGGGTGCTGGTTGAATTTCCCACCCGCAATCGTATTTTCCCCTAATAATGCTATTCAGTTGGATTTATTAACCACTGATTGTAGGTTGGGAACATTATTGTTTTTTTTATAATCCTTTTCAAGTTATTAAACCTTGACCATAATTTAAGGATATGTTGTAAATAACACGTTAATGTGAAATAAAATTTACAGTATGTACAATGTTGGTTGGACAAGTTAATTGGGAGTAATGTTTCTAGATATAGGTCAGATTTATAAAGCCTTGGGGGTATATTCAATTGAAGTCGGATCCATTCCGACTTTCATTTGTCAGAATGGATCCTACCTGGGCTATTCAATGCAACCTCAATTCGACTTTAAAAAAAGTTGAATTGAGATGCGGGAGCTGAGACGGGGGAGAGCAGCGCTACAGCAGCGGCTTTAGCAGCGTAGCCAGAGGATGTCACAGCCGCCGCTCATGGCAGCGTCCACCCGGCTCCAGCAAGCGAGGTCTCGCTTGCTGGAGCCGGGTGTGCACTGCTGTGAGCGGCGGTTGTGCCATCCTCCAGCTACGCTGCTCGCTGCTGTAGCGCTGCTCTCCCCCGTCTGGTCGTGGCTCTCCCCCATCTCCCCCCTCGTCTCCTCCGTCTCTGCTTCCGCATCACAGCCGCCGCTCATGGCAGCGTCCACCTGGCTCCAGCAAGCAAGGTCTCGCTTACTGGAGCCGGGTGGACGCTGCTGTGAGCGGCGGCTGTGACACATCCTTCGGCACTGCTCTCCCCGTCTCTGCTCCCGCATCTCACTTCGACTTTTTTTTACAGTCGAATTAAGATGGTCGAAAAGGGAGCCAAAACCCGTTTTCTACACAAGCACACGGATCGGCAGCTATTCCGCCGATCCACGTGCTTTTCGGCAAGTCTAATTCCTCAATTTATCGAATAATTTGGGGTTAGATTGAATAGGTCGGAACCCCTTCCGACCTAAAAAAGTCAAACTGCCGTCTTTTCGACAGACGGCAGCTTTCGACTTCAATTGAATATACCCCTTGGAGAGTAATAAATGGTCCGGTGATAAAGTACCAGCCAATCAGCTCCTAACTGCCATGTTACAGGCTGTGTTTGAAAAATGACAATTGTGAGCTGATTGGCTGGCACTTTATCACCGGGCTATTTATAACTCTCCAAGGCTTGATAAATCTGGGCCATAGTCTTATCTCTAGTCTTTGTAATATTGACAGTGAGTACTTAGAAAGGCAGCTGCAGTCTTGGCTATTATGATGCATCTTTTATCTTTACCAATTATTAGGTACATCGGAAATCTGTTGGACGGACTCCACTGAAGGTTCTCACAGGTCAGCATCTTGCTGTACCTGATCCAAATAGTTTGATAAATAAAAGATCAACTCTGACTAAAACAACCAGGGACCCAGTTTTAACGAACAAGGTACATTTTAAAGAATCATTTAATGTTGATATTCAACAAAACTTACTCATTGCTGAACTATATAATATACCTGAAATAATTGTTATTGTGTGCTCATTAGTTTATGAATTTTGTTAGGCACTGCGGAACCCTTGTGGCGCCATATAAATAAAGGATAATAATATTATTTAATACGGTCACGTCTCTTTGCTGACCGTCATCATCTTAATAGTTCTACACAAAACTGCAAATGAATCACAAACTGTAACTTAAGGAGATGCGGCTAATATACTGGCTGTTGGAATCTGCGTTCAGGATACAGACGCCGGAATCCCGACAGCCTGGAAATGCCGGTTGTAGGAATCCTGACTGGATCTACGCCACCACCCGAGGGGGAATATAACCTGTGGCGAGCGGACTCACCGCCGGGATTCCGGCTAACACGATGCCGCTGTCTGTATACTGACAGCCAGCAGCCCATCAGCCAGTATTTCGTATGTATTCCAGCTTATGTTGCTATGAAAAGGGAAAAAAATAGTTTTCCTTGTGATCCTTTGTTCTTCATTAATCTAATGGTGTAATGAAGACATATATATTGTATAATATTACTGCTAAACCACACTCTGATGCTTTTTTGCAACAGATTACTAAGACAAAGTAATTCCAAAGGGGTGCTGCAGCTATGCTATTCTCAAATGGACATCTCCAGTATGGCATTTTTATTGTGGGGTGTTAAAGTTGCAGTAAGGTACCATTAAGTAGTTGTCCAGCTGTCAACTTTAAAACCATTTTACATCTAATGTTTAATATTCGTTTTGGTATTCTTCTTGGGGGAAAAGCTGATTTGTAGGACATAGGGTGAGATGTATCAAGCCTCCTAAAGCGTGGAGAATTATCCCATAGTAACCAATCTGTTTCTAGCTAACATTTATCAAGTATGTTCTATAAAATAAGTAGAAGCAGTTTGGTAGCTTTTGGCAACTTTTTTTTGACTTGGCCACTTCTCCACTCTTTGAATGCTTGATACATCTTCCCCTGTGTGTCTGTATTGAAGTACTATGGTGCATTGTCACATGACTCTTATGTGATTCTGGCATACCTGGTACATTGGAGTCTAAAGTACATATGTCTGTGCATGTGGGTTTTTGTGACCTTCTTCGGTACGCCACATTTGACTCACGCTGTGGATAGTCACAATGTCACAGATAAGTGCATGACTGGGGATGTTGTAGAATTCATAATGGCATGCTGTGATTTGCCTTTATGGAGTTATCCACATCCATTATGTAACTTGTGTTCTAAACCATTGTTTGATCTATAGTTAGATGTATCTCCCTGTTTAGCATTTAATATAAAAGTTGGATTCTTATTTGAAGTTGTAATTACATATATTTTATCTGTTACAGGACACTATCCGTGTTGGTACTGGCAAACCTATCAATGTTTGGATTGACACTTGCCATAATAATAATTTGCCAGAAAGCTCTGATACTGAGACCAATTCTTCAAGAAATCTACTGCCATGTTCTCTGATTACAGCTAAAGAATTGATCCTGGAAGAGACACGTTGTTCCCTTACAAACAATGACCAGTCTAGTCAGTCATGTGCCGATATATTGCAATCACACCCCATATCTTCAGTTGAGGAACAGTGTTATGAGACTGAAAACTTTCATAGCCTTCAAGAAGAACACAACACATTGCCCAACTTACCACCTGATATTGTAGCTAATGCATTTACAGAGAAGCCGGAACATCCTACTTTGGAAGATGTTTGCCAAAGGGCAGCCGATCTGTCAAACCTGTTACCATTGACAAATTCTGATGCGTTACTACACACAATGGCTGGAAGTTCTCTCAAGCTCTGTACTCTTCCTGAAGCATCCTCCATTAATTATGTAAACATTAATTTAGCAGTGAATAATAATGGCACAGGGAATGTTTCAAACAGTGATTTGGATTTCTGTAAAACTGAAAGTGTATCTATCTCAGAAAAAGAGGATCTATTACAGTATAAAACGATAACTGAGGACTGTGAAGTTTTGGATGAAGCAGAACCTAACATTGTATGTACAAATGACACGTATGTAAAAGATCCTTACATTGATGGTGCATTTGAACAAAGCTTTGCAACAGCATTGCCAGATATGCTTTCAGACCTAACATTCAAAATTGAAAAATGTAAAATTTTTGCAAAAGAGGATGAAGAATGCTACCAGCATGTGTTAGCAGAAGATACTGATCCTGTTGTGAGTGGTCTTCCTATTGAGAAGTTATCCTCCACTTTGCAAGACACTTTTGTGGATGACCTAAAACCAGGTAAACTAATCGATGCGTCTGCAGGGATGGGTGAGAATCCTCACATTATCATTGGCCCTGTAGTTCCTGATGAGGCAACAGAGTCTCTTCTGCCTGGCTTAAGCAGTTTTTGTTTGCCTGACGATGACCATTTGACTGGATTATTACCGATAGATCATGAAATGTTTTCACACAATACAGAGGAATGCACAAGAAACAATAATCTGAACATGCTACAGGATGTAAATAAAGACTTTGAAGGATCTATTAAAGTTACTCCAGGATGTATAGTGACTGCACCTGGAGACTGTGTTGAATCACAGTCAACTTGGCTCACTCCCATTTCTAATATACATCAGACATGTCAATCTAATCAGTCTTCTGGGCCACAAAAGAGCACAGAAGATGTCTCCTCACCTGCTTATGATTGCCCCACTCCTGTTATATCAACTCAGTCAAGGTTTCATGATATCCCTTTGTTTAGCAGGAGTGTGTTTAAAAAAGTGACTCCTAGGATGTTAGCCTCTCCATGTGAATCTGGGACGTCTATGACCCCTATATTAACCTCTGATGGGGTCACATGGACAACACCTATAATGCTTCTGAACAGAAGTATGAACACTTCATTGGACACTGTATGTAGTGCAGAGAGAAGCGCAAAAGATAATGCCTCTGAGACGGATGCCTTGCTATGGAAGTAAGTAAAATGTTGTGTTACCTCATTAGGGATTTATTTTACATAGTTGTGGTGCGTAAATGCCTCAGCTTCCTGTAACTTTTAGCCTGAAATTTAAAAGGGCAATTATTTTAATAGCAAAACGCCACGTATAAATAAACCCCTAGGGCTGTGGTTCCAATCTGTGTGCCTAGGCACCCTGGAGTGCCGTGAGACACTTGCAGGGGTAGGGTTGCCTTGGGTTGGTGGTTCAGGGCCAAAACAAATTATATATGGTGAAAGTGACAGGCAAAACCAGTGCTGGTGGCTTCCATATCCATGGATAATTAGAACCATAGGTGGGATGTAGTCACAATGCTGACAGCTACATTCTGCCACCCTCACAATCCTGACAGTCGGCATGCCGACTAATAGGGACTATTCCCACGCATGAGTGTCCACCACACCCATACATTGGGTATAGAACCACCGAACCCGCAGCGTGACGAGTGTAGTGCAGCTCCACCTGTGGGTCTTTTAAAATGTGTCCGTGAGTAATGAATGCACCTGTTCAACTGCTAGGTGACCTGGAAAACATGAACTATTGTGGGTACTTGAGGACCGAGGTTGGGGAACACTGGTCTAAGTAATCTTGGGTAGGACTACTAATTATCTGGCCTGTGGAGCCTAGTGAATTAGCAGTTTTGAATGTTATGTTAAAGTTCTCTGCTAGGATTACTTTCCACCACTTTTACAAACTGCTAGCAACATTCTGTAGAAGAAAAAAGAAGAAACAAACTTAGGGTTGGAAGGAGTGTGGCATATGGATGGAAGCCAAGATCTGCCTAATGGTGGTAGCTACAGAGTACTTTTAAGTGACCACTTAGGGCAGGGGTGGGGAACATCCGGCCCGCGGGCCGTATAAGGCCCGCAAACCCCTTTGTTCCGGCCCACCCGCTAGTGTGTCAGCGAGAGTCCGGTGGCGGTGTGTCTCAGCTGTCCGGGCAGGGAGGAGAGTTATGTCCGGCGGTGGCAGATAGGATCTCAAACCAGCTGCCGGTTCGTGAGCCAGTCGGGAGCCGCAGCTGCCAGTCCGTGAGCTCGGATTCGCTCACAAACCGGCAGCTGGTTTGAGATACTACACGCCGCTGCCGGACATAGCCGCTCTGCCCTGACAGCTGAGACATGCAGCCACCGGACGGAGCAGCAGCGGTGAGCAGCCCAGTGGGGGGGGGGGGGGCACTGTGGGGGCATTTGTGGATCTGGCCATGCCCTGTGGGGGCATATGTGTATCACGTCCCATTTTAATTGGCCACACCCATTTTGTGGTGCGCACAGTCTACCTCTAAGGGGCATAACTACTGGGGGGGGCAGGGTAATTTTTAAGTTGATTAATTTTTGTATGGCCCCCAAAGGATTTTATAAATATCCAAATGGCCCTTGGTAGAAAAAAGGTTCCCCACCCCTGATTTAAGTTCTGGGGTTTGCTTCGGAAGGAGCAAGATGGGGTGTATGTTGTATGAGAATAGCTACTCCCCTATACTTGCTGGTGGAAGATGCATAAACTAAAGCAACAGGGAAAATGAATTTCCCATTGGTGAAGCTTCATGAATGGGTATTTTGCAGGAAAGCAGCGCTTGCTTTTCAAAGATTCTCTTAAATGCCAAAGGCAGGAACGGAAAATGTCTTTTTGTTTTCCACTAATTAAATGCATAGATAAAAATTTTTGTTTTTAGTTTATTTGATTACAATTGTCAGAGCGTAAATGCATACCATAAAAGGTGAAATATCAAGATAAAGGATTCAAAAATTATGTGAAAATAAAATAAAGATGTGTATTGAAAGCGTATGTCTATGATTGTTGCGATATCCTATATCAGGCATAGGCAATATGTGGCACTTTAGCTACTTGTGGAACTATTGATATTGGATATATACAAATTGACCCAGCGCTTATCAAACACAATTTCTCTAATGTCCTAGAGGATGCTGGGACTCCGTAAGGACCATGGGGATAGACTGGTTCCGCAGGAGACATGGGCACTTTAAGAAAGACTTTGACTCTGGGTGTGCACTGGCTCCTCCCTCTATGCCCCTCCTCCAGACCTCAGTTTGATACTGTGCCCAGTGGAGACTGGGTGCATTTCAGGAGCTCTCCTGAGTTTCCTGTAAGAAAGCATTTTTGTTAGGTTTTTTATTTTCAGGGAGCCTGCTGGCAACAGACTCCCTGCATCGAGGGACTGAGGAGAGAGAAACAGACCCACTTCTCTGAGTTCAGGGCTCTGTTTCTTAGGCTACTGGACACCATTAGCTCCAGAGGGATCGGTACGCAGGTCTCACCCTCGCCGTCCGTTCCAGAGCCGCGCCGCCGTCCTCCTCGCAGAGCCGGAAAAAAGAAGCCGGGTGAGTATGTGAGGAAAAGACCCATCTGGGGCAGCAGAAGACACTTGGATCTTCACTGAGGTAACGCACAGCACGTCAGCTGTGCGCCATTGCTCCCCTTCACCTCACACACTCTGGTCACTGTAAGGGTGCATGGCGCAGGGATGGGGGGGGGGCGCGCCCTGGGCAGCTATATAAACCTCTCATGGCACAGATGTGTATATATACATGTACAGCTGGGCACTGTACATGTATAGAAAGAGCCCCCGCCATGTATTGAGAAAATTGAGCGGGACAGAAGCCTGCCGCCGAGGGGGCGGGGCTTCTCCCTCAGCACTCACCAGCGCCATTTTTTCTCCACAGCACCGCTGAGAGGAAGCTCCCCGGACTCTCCCCTGCTTGACACACGGTGACAGAGGGTTTTAAAGTAGAGGGGAGGCACATAATTGGCGCAGATACATAAAACAGCGCTGCTGGGTAAACATTAATTTACTGTGTTATTCCTGGGTCATATAGCGCTGGGGTGTGTGCTGGCATACTCACTCTCTGTCTCTCCAAAGGGCCTGGTGGGGAACCTGTCTTCAGAAAAGAGCTTCCCTGTGTATGTGTGGTGTGTCGATACGTGTGTGTCGACATGTCTGAGGTTGAGGGCTCACCTAAGGAGGAGGGGAAGTTTATGAATGTTAGGTCTCCGTCGGCGGTGCCGACGCCGGACTTGATGGATATGTGGAATGTTTTAAGTGCAAATGTTAATTTATTGCACAAAAAGCTAGACAAAGCCGGGGCACAGTCAGGGAGTCAACCCATGCCTGTCCCTATGTTGCCGGGACCTTCGGGGTCTCAGAAGCGCCCACTATCCCAAATAGTTGACACAGATACCGACACGGATTCAGACTCCAGTGTCGACTACGATGATACAAAATTACAGCCGAAGGTGGCTAAAGGTATTCGATATATGATTATCGCAATAAAAGATGTGTTGCACATCACTGAGGAACCCCTTGTCCCTGATACGAGGGTACACATGTATAAAGGAAAGAAACCTGAGGTCTCCTTTCCCTCCTCACATGAGCTGAACGAAGTATGTGAAAAAGCGTGGGAAACTCCAGACAAAAAAATGCAGATTCCCAAAAGGATCCTAACAGCGTATCCTTTCCCGTCGCAAGACAGGTTACGGTGGGAATCCTCCCCTAGGGTGGACAAGGCCTTGACGTGCTAATCAAAAAAGATAGCGCTTCCATCCCAAGATACGGCTACCCTCAAGGATCCTGCTGACCGCAAGCAGGAGGTTACCCTGAAGTCCATTTACACACATTCTGGTACGTTACTCAGACCGGCTATTGCGTCGGCCTGGGTTTGTAGTGCTGTAGCAGCATGGACAGATTCCTTATCAACGGATATTGAGACTCTTGATAAGGATACGATTTTATTGACCTTAGGGCATATAAAAGATGCGGTCTTGTATATGAGGGATGCTCAAAGAGACATTAGTTTACTGGGTTCCAGGATAAACGCTATGCCTATTTCTGCTAGGCGTGTCTTATTGACCCGACAGTGGACTGGTGATGCCGACTCCAAGAGACATATGGAGTTGTTGCCATACAAGGGTGAGGAATTGTTTGGAGAGGGCCTCTCGGACCTCGTCTCCACGGCTACGGCAGGTAAATCGAATTTTTTGCAGTATATTCCCTCACAATCTAAGAAAGCGCCTCATTATCAAATGCAGTGCTTTCGTTCCAATAAAAGCAAGAGAGTACGTGGATCGTTCTTTCTTGCCAGAGGTAAGGGCAGAGGGAAAAAGCTGCACAACACAGCTAGTTCCCAGGAACAGAAGTCCTCCCCGGCCTCTGCAAAATCCACCGCATGACGCTGGGGCTCCCCTGAGGGAGTCGGCTCCTGTGGGGGCACGTCTTCGACTGTTCAGCCACGTCTGGGTCCACTCACAGGTGGATCCATGGGCAATAGAAATAGTTTCCCAGGGTTACAAGCTGGAATTCGAAGAAGTGCCTCCTCGCCGGTTTTTCAAATCGGCCCTACCGAAACAACCCTTGGAAAGGGAGATAGTGTTACATGCGATTCACAAATTGTGTCTTCAACAAGTGGTGGTAGAGGTTCCCCTGCTTCAAAGAGGGCAGGGGTACTACTCAACTCTGTTTGTGGTTCCGAAACCGGACGGTTCGGTCAGACCCATTTTAAATTTAAAATCCCTGAACCTTTACTTATAACGGTTCAAGTTCAAGATGGAATCGCTCAGGGCGGTCATCGCCAGCCTAGAAGGGGGAGATTTTTTGGTATCTCTGGACATGAAGGATTCATACCTGCATGTCCCCACGTATCCTCCTCATCAGGCGTACCTGAGATTTGCGGTACAGGATTATCATTACCAATTTCAGACGTTGCCGTTTGGGCTTTCCACGGCCCCGAGAATTTTCACCAAGGTAATGGCGGAAATGATGGCGCTCCTGCGCAAGCAGGGTGTCACAATTATCTTGTACTTGGACGATCTCCTCATAACGCAGCAACGGAATATGCTGCGCTATATAAGAAACTGTTAATAAATAAATAATAAATAAATAAATAAATAAAAGCGAGATCACGGGAGAAGTTGCTGAACAGCATATCACTTTCACTGAATGTGTTACAGCGACACGGCTGGATTCTCAATATTCCAAAGTCGCAGCTGAATCCTACAACTCGTCTGCCCTTCTTGGGCATGATTCTGGACACTTACCAGAAAAGGGTTTTTCTTCCGACGGAAAAAGCGCAGGAACTCATGACTCTAGTCATGAACCTGCTGAAACCAAAACAAGTGTCAGTACATCATTGCACTCAAGTTCTGGGAAAGATGGTGGCAACATACGAAGCCATTCCATACGGCAGATTCCATGCAAGGACATTCCAATGGGACCTATTGGACAAATGGTCCGGGTCGCATCTGCAATTGCATCAGCGGATCACCCTGTCCCCCAGGGCCAGAGTATCTCTCCTGTGGTGGCTAAACAGTGCTCACCTTCTAGAGGGCCGCAGGTTCGGCATTCAGGACTGGATCCTGGTTACCACGGACGCGAGCCTCCGAGGTTGGGGAGCAGTCACACAGGGAAGAAACTTCAAAGGACTTTGGTCAAGTCAAGAGACTTCACATCAACATCCTGGAACTAAGGGCCATATACAACGCCCTACGTCAAGCGGAGATCTTACTTCGCAATCGACCAGTTCTGATCCAGTCAGACAACATCACCGCAGTAGCTCATGTAAACCGCCAAGGCGGCACAAGGAGCAGAGTGGCAATGGCGGAAGCCACCAGAATTCTTCGCTGGGCGGAGAATCATGTAAGCGCTCTGTCAGCAGTGTTCTTTCCGGGAGTGCACAACTGGGAAGCAGACTTCCTCAGCAGACACGATCTGCATCCGGGAGAGTGGGGACTTCATCAGGAAGTCTTCGCGCAGATTGCAAGTCGGTGGGGACTACCCCAAATAGACATGATGGCATCCCGTCTCAACAAAAAGCTACAAAGGCATTGCGCCAGGTCAAGAGACCCTCAGGCGGTAGCTGTGGACGCCCTAGTGACACTGTGGGTGTTCCAGTCGGTATATGTGTTTCCTCCTCTTCCTCTCATACCCAAGGTGTTGAGGATAATAAGAAAAAGAGGAGTGAGAACAATACTCATTGTTCCAGATTGGCCACGAAGGACCTGGTATCCGGATCTGCAAGAAATGCTCACAGAAGATCCGTGGCCTCTTCCTCTAAGGCAGGACCTGTTACAACAAGGTCCCTGTCTGTTCCAAGACTTACCCGCGGCTGCGTTTGACGGCATGGCGGTTGAACGCCGGATCCTAGCGGAAAAAGGTATTCCGGATGAGGTAATTCCTACGCTAATAAAGGCTAGGAAGGACGTGACGTCTAAACATTATCACCGAATATGGCGTAAATATGTTTCTTGGTGTGAGGCCAGGAATGCTTCTACGGAAGAATTCCATCTAGGCCGTTTTCTTCACTTCCTACAAACTGGAGTGAATTTGGGCCTAAAATTAGGCTCCATTAAAGTTCAGATTTCGGCCTTATCCATTTTCTTTCAAAAGGAATTGGCCTCTTTACCTGAAGTACAAACTTTTGTGAAGGGAGTACTGCATATTCAGCCTCCTTTTGTACCTCCGGTGGCGCCTTGGGACCTCAACGTGGTGTTAAGTTTCCTTAAGTCACATTGGTTTGAACCACTTAAAACAGTGGAGTTAAATTATCTCACTTGGAAGGTGGTCATGTTGTTAGCCTTGGCTTCGGCTAGGCGAGTTTCGGAATTGGCGGCTTTATCACATAAAAGCCCCTATCTGGTTTTCCATATGGATAGAGCGGAATTGCGGACCCGTCCTCAATTCCTACCTAAGGTGGTCTCATCCTTTCATATGAACCAACCTATTGTTGTGCCTGTGGCTACACGTGACTTGGAGGATTCCGAGTCCCTTGATGTGGTCAGGGCTTTGAAAATTTACGTGGCCAGAACGGCTAGGATCAGAAAAACAGAAGCACTGTTTGTCCTGTATGCAGCCAACAAGGTTGGCGGCCCTGCTTCAAAGCAGACTATTGCTCGCTGGATCTGTAACACGATTCAGCATGCGCATTCTACGGCAGGATTGCCGTTACCGAAATCGGTTAAGGCCCATTCCACTAGGAAGGTGGGCTCGTCTTGGGCGGCTGCCCGAGGTGTCTCTGCACTACAGCTGTGCCGAGCTGCTACTTGGTCGGGGTCAAACACCTTTGCAAAGTTCTATAAGTTTGATACCCTGGCTGAGAAGGACCTCCTGTTTGCTCAATCGGTGCTGCAGAGTCATCCGCACTCTCCCGCCCGTTTGGGAGCTTTGGTATAATCCCCATGGTCCTTACAGAGTACCCAGCATCCACTAGGACGTTAGAGAAAATAAGATTTTACTTACCGGTAAATCTTTTTCTCGTAGTCCGTAGAGGATGCTGGGCGCCCGTCCCAAGTGCGGACTACTTCTGCAAGACTTGTATATAGTTATTGCTTACATAAGGGTTACGTTATAGTTTCATCGGGTTTGGGCCGATGTTATGTTGTTCTTCATACTGTTAACTAGATAGTATATCACAAGTTATACGGTGTGATTGGGGTGGCTGGTATGAATCTTCCCCTTGGATTACAAAAATCCTTTCCTTGTACTGTCCGTCTCCTCTGGGCACAGTTTCTCTGAGGTCTGGAGGAGGGGCATAGAGGTAAGAGCCAGTGCACACCCAGAGTCAAAGTCTTTCTTAAAGTGCCCATGTCTCCTGCGGAGCCCGTCTATCCCCATGGTCCTTACGGAGTCCCAGCATCCTCTACGGACTAGGAGAAAAAGATTTACCGGTAGGTTTAAAATCTTTTCTCTAACGTCCTAAGTGGATGCTGGGGACTCCGTAAGGACCATGGGGAATAGCGGCTCTGCAGGAGACTGGGCACAAAAGTAAAGCTTTAGAACTACCTGGTGTGCACTGGCTCCTCCCCCTATGACCCTCCTCCAAGCCTCAGTTATATTTTTGTGCCCGAACGAGAAGGGTGCACACTAGGTGGCTCTCCTGAGCTGCTTAGTGAAAAGTTTAGTTTTAGGTTTTTTATGTTCAGTGAGACCTGCTGGCAACAGGCTCACTGCATCGAGGGACTAAGGGGAGAAGAAGCGAACTCACCTGCGTGCAGAGTGGATTGGGCTTCTTAGGCTACTGGACATTAGCTCCAGAGGGACCGATCACAGGCCCAGCCATGGATAGGTCCCAGAGCCGCGCCGCCGGCCCCCTTACAGAGCCAGAAGACAGAAGAGGTCCGGAAAATCGGCGGCAGAAGACGTCCTGTCTTCAACAAGGTAGCGCACAGCACTGCAGCTGTGCGCCATTGCTCTCAGCACACTTCACACTCCGGTCACTGAGGGTGCAGGGCGCTGGGGGGGGGGCGCCCTGAGACGCAATAAAAACACCTTGGATGGCAAAAAAAATGCATCACATATAGCTCCTGGGCTATATGGATGAATTTAACCCCTGCCAGAATACACAGAAAAACGGGAGATAAGGCCGCCGAGAAGGGGGCGGAGCCTATCCCCTCAGCACACTGGCGCCATTTTCCCTCACAGCTCCGTTGGAGGGAAGCTCCCTGGCTCTCCCCTGCAGTCACTACACTACAGAAAGGGTTAAAAAAGAGAGGGGGGCACTAATTACGCGCAGTATTAAAAATACAGCAGCTATAAGGGGAAAAACACTTACTTATATAAGGTTATCCCTGTATATATATATAGCGCTCTGGTGTGTGCTGGCAAACTCTCCCTCTGTCTCCCCAAAGGGCTAGTGGGGTCCTGTCCTCTATCAGAGCATTCCCTGTGTGTGTGCTGTGTGTCGGTACGTTTGTGTCGACATGTATGAGGAGAAAAATGATGTGGAGACGGAGCAGATTGCCTGTAATAGTGATGTCACCCCCTAGGGGGTCGACACCTGAGTGGATGAACTGTTGGAAGGCATTACGTGACAGTGTCAGCTCTGTATAAAAGACAGTGGTTGACATGAGACAGCCGGCTACTCAGCTTGTGCCTGTCCAGACGTCTCATAGGCCGTCAGGGGCTCTAAAGCGCCCGTTACCTCAGATGGCAGATATAGACGCCGACACGGATACTGACTCCAGTGTCGACGGTGAAGAGACAAATGTGACTTCCAGTAGGGCCACACGTTACATGATTGAGGCAATGAAAAATGTTTTACACATTTCTGATAATACGAGTACCACCAAAAAGGGGTATTATGTTCGGTGAGGAAAAACTACCTGTAGTTTTCCTGAATGTGAGAAATTAAATGAGGTGTGTGATGATGCGTGGGTTTCCCCCGATAACAACTGATAATTTCTAAAATGTTATTGGCATTATATCCTTTCCCGCCAGAGGTTAGGGTGCGTTGGGAAACACCCCCTAGGGTGGATAAAGCGCTCACACGCTTGTAAGAACAAGGGCTCTACCCTCTCCTGAGATGGCCGCCCTTAAGGATCCTGCTGATAGAAAGCAGGAGGGTATCCTAAAATGTATTCACACACATACTGGTGTTATACTGCGACCAGCAATCGCCTCAGCCTGGATGTGCAGTGCTGGGTTGGCGTGGTCGGATTCCCTGACTAAAAATATTGATACCCTAGATAGGGACAGTATATTATTGCCCATAGAGCATTTAAAAGATGCATTTCTATATATGCGTGATGCACAGCGGAATATTTGCCGACTGGCATCAAGTCTAAGTGCGTTGTCCATTTCTGCCAGTAGAGGGTTATGGACACGACAGTGGTCAGGTGATGCGGATTCCAAACGGCATTTGGAAGTATTGCCTTATTAAGGGGAGGAGTTATTTGGGGTCGGTCTTTCAGACCTGGTGGCCACGGCAACAGCTGGGAAATCCACGTTTGTACCCCAGGTCGCCTCTCAACATAAGAAGACGCCGTATTATCAGGCGCAGTCTTTTCGTGGGCAAGCGGGCAAAAGGTTCCTCATTTCTGCCCCGTGACAGAGGGAGAGGAAAGAGGCTGCAGAAATCAGCCAGTTCCCAGGAACAGAAACCCTCTCCCGCCTCTGCCAAGCCCTCAGTATGACGCTGGGGCTTTACAAGCAGAATCAGGCACGGTGGGGGCCCGTCTCAATGAATTTAGGCGCGCAGTGGGCTCACTCGCAAGTAGACCCCTGGATCCTTCAGGTGATATCTCAGGGGTACAAATTGGAATTCGAGACGTCTCCCCCTCGCCGTTTCCTAAAGTCGGCTTTAACGATGTCTCCTTCTGACAGGGAGGCAGTTTTGGAAGCCATTCACAAGCTGTATTCCCAGCAGGTGATAATCAAGGTACCCCTCCTGCAACAGGGAACGGGGTATTATTCCACACTATTGTGGTACCGAAGCCGGACGGTTCGGTGAGACCGATTTTAAATCTAAAATCTTGAACACTTACATACGGAGGTTCAAATTCAAGATTGAGTCACTCAGAGCAGTGATTGCGAACCTGGAAGAAGGGGACTACATGATGTCTCGGGACATCAAGGATGCTTACCTTCATGTCCCAATTTACCCTTCTCACCAAGGGTACCTCAGGTTTATGGTACAGAACTGTCACTATCAGTTTCAGACGCTGCCGTATGGATGGTCCACGGCACCCCGGGTCTTTACCAAGGTAATGGCCGAAATTATGATACTCCTTCGAAGGAAGGGAATTTTAGTTATCCCTTACTTGGACGATTCCCTGATAAGGGTAAGATCCAGGGAACAGTTGGAGGTCGGTGTAGCACTATCTCAGGTAGTGTTGCGGCAGCACGATTGGATTCTCAATATTCCAAAATCGCAGCCGATTCCGACGACTCGTCTTCTGTTCTTAGGGATGATCCTGGACACAGTCCAGAAAAAGGTGTTTCTCCCGGAGGAGAAAGTCAGGGAGTTATCTGAGCTAGTCGGGAACCTCCTATAACCAAGCCAAGTCTCAGTACATCAATGAAATGGTTCTGGGAAAAATGGTGGCTTCCTACGAAGCAATCCCATTCGGCAGATTCCACGCAAGAACTTTCCAGTGGGACCTGCTGGACATATGGTCCGGGTCGCATCTTCAGATGCATCAGCGGATAACCCTGTCACCAAGCACAAGGGTGTCTCTCCTGTGGTGGTTGCAGAGTGCTCATCTTCTAGAGGGCCGCACATTCAGGACTGGGTCCTGGTGACCACGGATGCCAGCCTGCGAGTTTGGGGAGCAGTCACACAGGGAAGGAATTTCCAGAGCTTATGGTCAAGCCTGGAGACATCACTTCACATAAATATCCTGAAGCTAAGGGCCATTTACAATGCTCTAAGCTCAGCAAGACCTCTGCTTCAAGGTCACCCGGAGTTGATCCATTCGGACAACATCACGGCAGTCACCCACGTAAACAGACAGGGTGACACAAGAAGCAGGAGGGCAATGGCAGAAGCTGCAAGGATTGTTCGCTGGGCGGAAAATCATGTGATAGCACTGTCAGCAGTATTCATTCCGGGAGTGGACAACTGGGAAGCAGACTTCCTCAGCAGACACGACCTCCACCCGGGAGAGTGGGGACTTCACCCAGAAGTCTTTCACATGTTTATAAAACTCGACAAGTATTGCGCCAGGTCAAGGGACCCTCAGGCAATAGCTGTAGACGCTCTGGTAACACAGTGGGTGTACCAGTCAGTGTATGTGTTCCCTCCTCTGCCTCTCATACCCAAGGTACTGAGAATTATAAGATGGAGAGGAGTAAGCACTATATTCGTGGCTCCGGATTGGCCAAGAAGGACTTGGTAACCGGAACTTCAAGAGATGCTCACGGAGGATCCATGGCCTCTACCTCTAAGAAGGGACCTGCTCCAGCAAGGACCCTGTCTGTTCCAAGACTTACCGCGGCTGCGTTTGACGGCATGGCGGTTGAACGCCGGATCCTGAAGGAGAAAGGCATTCCGAATGAAGTCATTCCTATCCTGATCAAAGCCAGGAAAGATATAACCGCAAAACATTATCACCGCATTTGGCGAAAATATGTTGCGTGGTGCGAGGCCAGTAAGTCCCCGACGGAGGAATTTTCAACTAGGTCGATTCCTACATTTCCTGCAAACAGGAGTGTCTATGGGCCTGAAATGGGGGTCCATTAAGGTTCAAATTTCGGCCCTGTCAATTTTCTTCCAAAAAGAACTAGCTTCAGTCCCTGAAGTTCAGACGTTTGTGAAAGGGGTACTGTATATACAGCCTCCTTTTGTGCCTCCAGTGGCACCTTGGGATCTAAATGTAGTTTTTGGGTTCCAAAAGTCACATTGGTTTGAACCACTTAAATATGTGGAGTTAAAATATCTCACATGGAAAGTGGTCATGCTGTTGGCCCTGGCCTGGGCCAGGTGCGTGTCAGAATTGGCGGCTTTATCCTGTAAAAGCCCTCATCTGATTTTCCATTCGGACAGGGCGGAATTGAGGACTTGTCCTCAGTTTCTCCCTAAGGTGGTTTTCAGCGTTTCACCTGAATCAACCTATTGTGGTGCCTGCGGCTACTAGGGACTTGGAGGACTCCAAGTTGCTAGACGTTGTCAGAGCCCTGGAAATATAGGTTTCCAGGACGGCTGGAGTCAGAAAATCTGACTCGTTGTTTATTCTGTATGCACCCAACAAGCTGGGTGCTCCTGCTTCTAAGCAGACTATTGCTCGTTGGATTTGTAGTACAATTCAGCTTGCACATTCTGTGGCAGGCCTGCCACAGCCAAAATCTGTAAAAGCCCATTCCACAAGGAAGGTGGGCTCATCTTGGGCGGCTGCCCGAGGGGTCTCGGCTTTACAACTTTGCCGAGCAGCTACTTGGTCAGGAGCAAATACGTTTGCAAAATTCTACAAATTTGATACCCTGGCTGAGGAGGACCTGGAGTTCTCTCATTTGGTGCTGCAGAGTCATCCGCACTCTCCCGCCCGTTTGGGAGCTTTGGTATAATCCCCATGGTCCTTACGGAGTCCCCAGCATCCACTTAGGACGTTAGAGAAAATAAGAATTTACTTACCGATAATTCTATTTCTCGTAGTCCGTAGTGGATGCTGGGCGCCCATCCCAAGTGCGGATTGTCTGCAATACTGGTACATAGTTATTGTTACCAAAAATCGGGTTATTGCTGTAGTGAGCCATCTTTTCTAGAGGCTCCTCTGTTATCATGCTGTTAACTGGGTTTAGATCACAAGTTATATGGTGTGGCTGGTATGAGTCTTACCCGGGATTCAAAATCCTTCCTTATTGTGTACGCTCGTCCGGGCACAGTATCCTAACTGAGGCTTGGAGGAGGGTCATAGGGGGAGGAGCCAGTGCACACCAGGTAGTTCTAAAGCTTTACTTTTGTGCCCAGTCTCCTGCGGAGCCGCTATTCCCCATGGTCCTTGCGGAGTCCCCAGCATCCACTACGGACTACGAGAAATAGAATTATCGGTAAGTAAATTCTTATTATTTTCTGCGCAGCTAGTAAAAGATAGGGGTTACTCAACCCTACAATATAGAAAAAGCTAAAAAAAACAACATTACAGCGCACCGAAATTGCATAAATTCAATTAATTTAAAACATAAAGGATAGTATACTTCAAAAATATAAGTATAAAACAACAATGGATCACACCACCAGCCGGTAATATTTCCGCACTTAAAAAATTACAAACCATAAGCTATACACCATAAATAAAAAAACCAGGAGTGCAAAAAAAGGAAAAGCTCTAGTTCAGCATATTCTGCTACTTTGTAGCCTTTTAGAATATGTATCAGTAATGTTGCTTTTTGATCTCTACTAGTTTCACATGAGCTATTTCTAAATGTTACATTCACTGCTCTGAGAATCTGAAAGCTTAATTGAAATACAATAAGTTATCCCAATTAAGGAGCCACAAAAAGTCAATTATTGCAGATGTTGAATAAACATTCCTTTATAGAGACTGTGTCCACCAAAGAGTTGTAGTACTGTTGATAGTTAAATTTTGTATTTAAGTCCAATATCCACATATTTGTTCAGTATATTGAACTAACACATTGATCAATGTGGCCAGACTTAATTGTAGTTAATATGCTGCCCCTTTTAGGGCTTAAAGCTGTGAAGCAAAAAAGATCCTCCCCGGCTGCTTTTTTTGGGGGGACTTTTTAAATGAACACCCTCCACACAATCAAATGGCATGCACTTGTTCTCCCCGGCTGCTTGGTGCTGATAACCTTACGTGGCAGGCTTCTCTGGGGAACTGTTAGTGAACGGTCCAAGTGTGGATTGCTTCAGGGCGCAGTAAAGATGTGTCCTGATCAAGGCGTGTGAAACCAATTAATGCAGCTTGACGCGTTTCCCCGCCTCCTCTCGGTCTCAGCGGCTTCTTCAGAAGTGGTCTCCTATCCCTCCTCGCTGCTATTTAAACACACCGGCATAATGGCCTCACATGCGCTATCCTTGTGTTTCGAACCTCCTTATGGGTACGGAGCTCAATCATCGCGGCTTTAATTGCCGCACATGTATGTTCATAATACTTTTGTGGTATTCATCGTGGAGCACATCTCCTTTGCTCCACATATTAACAGCCACAATAGTTAGCTTTTATAATAAACACTCTATACATAAATCTCACTATTATATCAGGGCAAGAGAGTAATTATTTAAAACGTTTTATACAAAATACATATATTTCTTCTAAAATTTTTGTGTACACACAAATTATCCAAATATAAAGGTGTATTAAAATTAATTTCATTGCTGAAATTAATCTTTCATATAGAACAAAAAACAAAACAAAAATAACATATATTAAAAATGTTTCTTTTATTCCCTGTAAATCCATCCTCAATTTTTATTTTTTTAAATAATATATGTATATGCGTTTTGTAGAGATATAAACACGCAAATCTATGTAAGATATAGACAAATATTTAATTTTATAACTCGGCACAATTTTATATATATATCTCAATTAAATATATCAATAGCTTTATTGTTTTAATATTAATAAAAATATATAAATTAACAAATATATAAGAGGACCTAAAC